>NC_134572.1:93869008-94169008 GCF_050947875.1 Dermacentor variabilis | reverse complement strand
TATTGGCGCGGGTTATTCTTTACTTTATTATTTTTGTACACTTTCTACGCTAGCATGTTGGCTGTAGACCGAAATCATTTGGGCGATATTGCTGTGAAATCAAGGACGCCGCATGCCACCAACGTCCTCCGCTCTGAGAGACCTAGAAACCACCATTTGCCACCGAGATTGAAGACGCGGATAGCGGCTGATCCCAGTGGAGGTAAGAGAGAGAGAGAGAAAGAGATACCGACCACGCGCCGGCTTCTCAGAGCGAGAGGGGGCGGCACCCTCATGCGCACGTCTCCTGACTTCCTCGCTCACGAGAATCTATCTTGCACCGCGGCGTCGCGTCGCCGTATCTGCTCCGTAGAAGCGCGCTGGTGACACAGCGTCGCCGCGATGCCCTCTCCCCTCACGCCACACCTGGTCCGCTATCGCCGAAGACGGTTTGCCGTTTCGCCCGCCCTGCCCTGTCGAAGCGCGCACGTGACATGGCATTGCAGTCAATGAGAATTTAGGGGTCGTTTCATTGCTACAGACGTCGGCTTTCTTCGCTCAATGGGCCATTTGATGCTTTCGCATCGAAGGCTAATTGTAGTTCACCTAGGATTCTTTCGAGGCGCTGTTTTCTCCCTGCGCACATTCATATTTATTACTTTTTGCCAGTCGCACTTTGCGAGTGTTCAAAGAACGATTCCTCCAAATTTCTTGCCCTACCTCTTTCTAAACTCCTGCATCCCTTCAGCTAGACGTTTTCTTCCAGCGACCTATTTTCGCAAGCGGAACGAACTTTATAAGCAACGAAAGGCTGCGCCACAATAAATACAGGCCTACGCAGCTCTGTTCGCAATTCACTTATGACATTATGAAAGGGGCGGTTCGTCTTCAGGTCTAAAATTGCAGTAGTTGAAGAAAATACAGAAATATATCGGGCAACCTGTTCTACACAAACCCCGTTTTGCTAAGAAACGAATCTAGCACATACGGGAAAATCGAAACGCCACGAGCCGTGAATATATGGAACACTGCGCTGCCTCATTCTTCTCATTATTTTTCTTCTATTAACTTTCTCAGCTGCATGATTTCTACAGGCTGCTGTTAACTCATTGAAGTCAGAACGGGCGCCGGCGGGACGTCTTCAAAAAAAGAAATGGAATGGATGAAACTTTCGCGTAAGCGCCAATTGTTTTGAGCCGAACGCTATTCCGTGAGAGACGGCAAGTCATGTGGCGCTGCTGTGCTTTCGCAATTATCATTTCTCTTCCTCCTCCTTGGCATCGTTCCAGACAGCAAGCTCATGCAGCGCTTGCATATACATTCTTTTATTGCTCAATATTACTTATATTAGTTGCACTGCTATTTTGTTTCTCTCGCAGATTTCTGCTCGTAAGTAAGGCACGGTTTTGCTCTGCCTTCTAGATTAAACATCTTAACTGAGAAAATATCATGAAAATGTCTCGAATCGCTTCCAACGCACGTAACATTTGCATCTTGAATGTACGTGGTACCTTCGTGCTTATAATTGTTAAGATATTTTAGCAATGGCTGACTGATGAAAGCAAAAAATTGTCATTCACTCGTCTTGTAGCACAGAGCTATAAAAAAACCGAAGCGGGTTTCTCAATTGAATTGAACTTTGCAGTTTTACATCCCAGAACAACGATCAAATGTTTGGACACGGCGTAATCGCAGACTCCGGAATAAGTTTGACCACCTGGGATTTTTCGATGTGCGCCAATGTATAAGCACATGACAGTTTTGATATTCAGAGGAGCTACGGTGGCGTAGTGGCGTTGGTATTGCTGTGGTGCGCCCGAAGGCACGGGATCAAATCCTAGCCGTCGTGGCCGCACTTCGATAGAGGTGAAATGCAAGAAACGTTCATGTATCGTGCTTTGGATGTATGTTAAAGAACCTCTGAAGATCAAAAGTGAATTCATAGTGCCCCACTACCGCCTGTCAATAGTCATGCCATAGGTGTGGCACGTAAACCCCAACAATGCATTCTTTTCTTTTCTTTCGCTCCTGCTATGTGCGCCCGCCGTGGCTTGGGATTGAACCCGCGACCTCGATATTAGCAGCAATGTTCAATGCCGTAGCCACTGAGTCACAGCGCCGTGTTGGACTGATGCGATGCGAAGCCTCAGAAAACAAACTTGAGTGAAGTAAATAAGCAACTAACATAATATCCGCTTTACACCAACAACAACCTGAATCAATATTTCCATGTAATCACTCTCCCATAAGAGTGCTTGCTGGTGCTATTGACCCTTTTCGCAATTCAGTTTGCTCTAGAGAAACGAGATGGCGCTTTTCGCGGCTACCCGTACATTGCCTCAGCGAGAGCGCACGAATACGAAACTATTACCTCTTCTGTCCTGCTTCTGTGCGATCAGTTGGTGGAAATGCAACTGGGTTTTCGCTAACGCACTGCACTCCGTTTATGCTGCAAAATATGGAGTAGTCAAGACGTCGGCTGCAAAAATTGTGACTGGCTTATTAAGGAATGGAATGAATCTGTATCTCCAAGTTCACGGGCAGCTGCTACATGAGGAATGCCTATGTTGCCGGCTCTTCGCGATGCAAGGCTTCCCTCGAGCATTAAAAAAAAAGATTACTTATCCATCAGCGTTGTAGCGCTAACCTCCAAGGAAAGAACTTCCGTCCCGGAACGTATGCACGAATGAGTACCGCTTGTTATACGGTGGCAATGGGAGTGGCGCCGCTTCTCGGCATATATGAAGTTGCGCGCACTTTATCTATTCACATACACCCCAACTCACACGCAGACTTGTGCTCACTTCATCGCCAATGTGTCAAGCATAAGTTAACAGGTGCACACTTGAATCAACGCGCCGAAGCATGCATGGGTGATGGTGACTACAACAACACCGCACTAATGTTCGGAGCCGAAAGTTTCGTAGCGGTCCACACAGTAAGCGAGTGACTATCGATAATAGGTATTTGCTACAAGCTATTACAAAGTACAGAAGGTCTAGGGGACATGCCTTGTACCCAGCAATAACAAATCTACCGGAACTGAGCACACTCGCGAGCGATCACGCAGACAATAAATAATCAGATAGCGACGCCCGAGGAACTTCACTGACTTGGAAATGTGACAAGCCGCTGCTTAAAAGTATTTGCTAAATAAAGAACAACGAGACACACCGACACGGATTCAATTCATAAACGGAAAGTTACGATAGCTTCGATTTTAGCCCCACCTTTATTACAAGCACTGTATACACTGCTCGCGGCGTTTTCACATAGTGTAATGAGCTCCGAAAGCGCTTACATATCCTTATAAGCTGTAGCCAACGCTTCGCGTATAGTCCACCCAGTCACCATGTACGATATCCGCCGAAACAAAGGTTTGCAGAGGCGCACTGGCGTCATGTAGATCCATTGTAAGTACAGAGGCGATGGAGGCAGCTGAGGCAAGCAATGGACGTGTCACCACGTGATCTAACATGGCAGTGCCTACGAGATCACCGTGAAAAGTGTCATTACGACAGGCTGTGGATTGTCAATTTGTGACCCCACTCTGCTCCCCGAGCACAACCGGCACGGAGACATTAGGTATACGTGCACTCCGTCTAGATAATGCTCAGTACTGCCTTCTTCTAAGGTGACACCTTGAACTGTATTTTGTAGTTTCCTTTGAGGCGACGTCCTTCTAATAAAATCTGTTATTACCTTGCGGAGTCAATAGTATGTCAAGTTGAAAATCGCTTCATACAATCTTCATGGAAGTGCTGCGTCACTAGTGATGTCTAGACCTCAGTAACCCGTGCACAGAACCCTTCCGCCACTTCAAGTTGTGAGCGTCGTTTTGAAAATCGGGAAGAAAGCGAATGGGATAGGCACGAGTGCACAGCACAGCGTGATTTGAAAGGTGGTCCTAAAGTGCAGTCATCTTTAAGCTGCCCAGCAAACCTCTGTTGGCTTCCTGCTCAGAAGAAAATGGTTGGCTTCCTCGAGTTGCTAAGATCTACTTTATTCTCTCGATAAAGCAACAAGTTTCGTTCGGATTGGGCACGTGATTGCTTAATGAGAGGATTTCTACGAGTACTATGCAATGAAATAGGCAAATTGAAATTGGCCCTGAGCTAGAGCTTCCGCTTAAATGCGCGTTCTGCTCTGCGGGCAGGGCGGCCCTCGCACACACATTCCTCTCATAGCGTTAGCCTTCCATTCTTTATTGGTGTCGCTGAGCAGATCAAATATGCACCACGCCAAATATTAACGCCTACATCAGTGGTACTGGTGAAATGCTAAAGGCCCATCAAAATTGCTTAGCAACAGCGCCTAGATCTCCGGTACTCTTCTATACTTTACAATAAAGAAGTTATATAGAGAAAAAAAAGCACCCAGCGTGGGTTTTGTCGGCAAGTAGAAGTCGCAAACACGAGAGAAGAAAATCAACATGCATGCTGCATACGTCCATATTGGGATGCCCTTCACAAAGGACAAAAGTCGCATGCCTATGCTTCGAAAGCGTTCCGACATTGACTTTCCAACGTTGATCTGTGGCCGCCGACGAGCGTCATTCTCGTGCGAAACGACGTTAGGCAGCGCTACTGCAAGTGGGCCGTGAACAAAATTCCACGGCTCTCTTTTTCTGGCGGCTGAGCGCTACGGCCAAATGATGTAAGGCGCCATCTCCGGGAACAGCTGAGGCAGATATGAGTTTACGGTAAAGCCCCATAAGCAGATAAACTAAAATTTCTCCTGAATGTGTTTCATGCAACTTGCTTTGCCCGATTCTTTCTTTTCTTTCAGCTTCTGGAGCTTCGAGGTACCTTCCAGCTGACTTTCTGGTGCAGCAAGGCGTGTTCGCCAGAGGCATTTTCTCAAGAGAAATGTCACTATAATTCATTCTTTAGCGCCGTCAATTAAAAAAAAAACGGAAATGAAGGAATAGCGCTAAAGCGACCATTCAAAGTTTGGGCAATACTTCCCACTACAAGAAGCTTTACGAGCGCGTCAAATGACTGTCGTGCTTTGCACTTCGGCATGTTTCTAAAGTAAGCCTCTGAATGTGTTTTCTAGTGCGCTCAATGGTTCTCCATGCACTACAAAACTATGTTCTAAAAGCGATTACAAAGCCAAGTGCAGTCTATTAACCATGGACTAATGACGTTTTGTAGTAGTTTTGGATGAAGACTGTAGGTGGGATCACATTCGTGTGAATGATCATGGCCATTGTGGTCAATAATATAGAATGCGATTGATCCTTAGACGTGCCTTTGCTTTCCCTCGTGTGACAAAGAATAATTTAACCTATAACCGTCGCTCCTTTTTAACCTTGAGCTATGCATAAAATCGGCATGCCTGAACGGAATCTTACTTGATATTACTCGGAGTCGACTATGTCATTACTTAGGAGTCATTAAATGATATAAACAACCCTGACACTAATTGCTTTTTTTTTCTTTCAGAAGGAAGAGCTAGGCTCAAAAATAATTGTCGCCGAGTTTCTTAAGCCAGACAAATGGAGCGTTTTGAAACTCCCGCCAGTTCCTTTCGAGTTCCCGCGAGACCTAACATAAATTTCACCCATGGAGCCAGAAACAAAGTGCTGAATTATAAATCTCCTACCCTGTCCACCGGCAAGGAACAATACATCAGCACAATCCGGCAGGTTACGTGTAATAAAAAGAAAATTGGATAGGGATCTGTCACAGAAAAGAAGAAAACTCGACCAGTGGAAACACAATAAAGCTTCCAAATCTGTGCTGTTATCCAGATGCTTTTAACTTGAGAAAACAGAAGCCGCATGATTCGGAAAGCGTACGCTCGTAAACCGCTCATTTTGTATGTGGTGGGAGCGGGGGAAAGCGTGCCTCGTCCACCAATGCGTTCCCGCCTGCAAACATTACTGTGTTCTGTCTCGAGGAAACCGCGCAGGGATGACCACGCATTTAGAGACAAGTGCGTCTAGAGCAATCGTGTGGCGTTGCTGGGAGAAAAGGGGCGCCACAGATCCCTGAAGCCTCGAATACCCTTGAGGTGTCTTCTCTGCCGCGGACGATTTCCACGTCCCAGGCGTCCTTTTATAAGAACAACGCCGCAAAAAGAAAATGTGCGAATGAAGGCCTTAGCCAAGAGATTGTCAGGAATGTAGTCTTCGCGCTCACTTGCTTCCTGCGCAGTGAGAGTCCCACGCACGACCTTTGCAAAGCGCCCACAATCATTCAGCGCGGCATATATTTTCTTAGCTCATATGAGCCGGCGATTTGCCCCAGCGTCTGTCGCAGTGCTGCATTACGGGCTAATGATTGCGCGTGTTATTCTAATTTCTTATGTTCTTGTTCTTTCGGTAAAGGCTCTACTAGAGGGTTATTTTGTATCTAAGCGTATCCAGCTTTTCTGGACACAAGGGTTTAGTTCGCGTGAATGCCACCACGTGGCGTACTCACCTTGAACTTTTCAAACTTCCCGCGGTGACGCGTGATGACGTCAACCAAACAAAAATAAAAAAGTAAAAGCTATCCCTGCGCATTGAACTTCGCCACAATGCTTGTCCCGCTGGCGTTATCAGTGTTCTTGATCAAGCGTATTCGCTCGTCGCCTGGAAATTACTCGTCATCCAGCGTTTACTCGCGACGAGCAATTGTTGATTCTGGGCCTTTGATCCGGTTCTTTTTTTTTCCTTTTCTTTTTCTTTTTTTTCATTCTACGGAGTAAAGAAGCTAGCCTAATCGTCAGAAGAACTTCGGGGCAGCCTTTCTTCAATCGGCATACATTGTTAACGTCGGAACATCGCACAGCGCCTACTAGAGACGCCGTCGTGGATGGATTTTGATTTTCCCTTATCGAATTCGTTAAGGTGCACACAATTATTTCACTAGTGACTTTGCAATGCGCACTCATGGGCTATCGCCGAAGCTGCAAATCTAGATGTGCTTAGGTATTAAGACATATACATGGATATGTTGGTTTTTCACCATGACACAAAAGTCACGAAACAAGAGTTGAGCAAACTGTCCCTGTGACGTCGCAGGGTGTGAGAGGGGGCTAGTTGGTATTTCATGCTAAAGTGACTAGCGCAAGAGTGGACACGGGACACTAAAGAGGCGACAAGGGTAAGCGCAAACTTCCAACTGGGCGCTTGTCCTTGTAGCGTGTTTAGTGTCCCCTGTCCACTCTTGCGCTAGTCACTTAATGTCGTCATCCGTTAGCATGCAATGGCCGAAGCTGCTCGCAATATTACGTCACATTTACTGGCCACCAGGCCAGGTACACCCTTGGGTACGACATATACAGTACTTGCAGTTAGCTTCCAAAGTAGTCTCCTATGGCGGTTATCCACGTGCGTGAAGCAAGAACGCTATTTAAAATTATTGTGCAGTAATATATGCGGGATTTGTATGTTTTCCACATTCGCTACCATATTGCCGTTCCGCCTTTATTATATAGCCGCAATGTAGACTAACAGCTATCGAACGCCATAAAGGCTATCCACATATTCAACCCTTAATGACCATTGGTTATCTTCCCTCCTCATTACATGTCCTGCACATGCCAATTTCTTTTTCTTGATTTCAACTAAGATGTCATTAACTCGCGTTTGTTCCCTCATCCAATCTGCTCTTTTCTTATCCCTTAACGTTACACCCATCATTCTTCTTTCAATAGCTCGTTGCCTCGTCCATAATTTAAGTAGAATCCTTTTCGTAAGCCTCCAAGTTTCTGCCCTGTAGGTGAGTACTGGTAACACACAGCTATTATGCACGGACTGGATTCCAAGGGAAGGGAAGCGTAGCAGGGGGCGGCAGAAAGTTAGGTGGGCGGATGAGATTAAGAAGTTTGCAGGGACGACAGGGCCACAATTAGTAGATGACCGGGGTTGTTGGAGAAGTATGGGAGAGGTCTTTGCCCTGCAGTGGGCGTAACCAGGCTGCTGCTGCTGCTGCTGCTGCTGCTGCTGCTGCTGCTGCTGCTGCTGCTGCTGCTGCTGCTGCTGCTGCTGCTGCTGCTGCTGCTGCTGCTGCTGCTGCTGCTGCTGCTGCTGCTGCTGCTGCTGCTGCTGCTGCTGCTGCTGCTGCTGCTGCTGCTGCTGCTGCTGCTGCTGCTGCTGCTGCTGCTGCTGCTGCTGCTGCTGCTGCTGCTGCTGCTGCTGCTGCTGCTGCTGCTGCTGCTGCTGCTGCTGCTGCTGCTGCTGCTGCTGCTGCTGCTGCTGCTGCTGCTGCTGCTGCTGCTGCTGCTGCTGCTGCTGCTGCTGCTGCTGCTGCTGCTGCTGCTGCTGCTGCTGCTGCTGCTGCTGCTGCTGCTGCTGCTGCTGCTGCTGCTGCTGCTGCTGCTGCTGCTGCTGCTGCTGCTGCTGCTGCTGCTGCTGCTGCTGCTGCTGCTGCTGCTGCTGCTGCTGCTGCTGCTGCTGCTGCTGCTGCTGCTGCTGCTGCTGCTGCTGCTGCTGCTGCTGCTGCTGCTGCTGCTGCTGCTGCTGCTGCTGCTGCTGCTGCTGCTGCTGCTGCTGCTGCTGCTGCTGCTGCTGCTGCTGCTGCTGCTGCTGCTGCTGCTGCTGCTGCTGCTGCTGCTGCTGCTGCTGCTGCTGCTGCTGCTGCTGCTGCTGCTGCTGCTGCTGCTGCTGCTGCTGCTGCTGCTGCTGCTGCTGCTGCTGCTGCTGCTGCTGCTGCTGCTGCTGCTGCTGCTGCTGCTGCTGCTGCTGCTGCTGCTGCTGCTGCTGCTGCTGCTGCTGCTGCTGCTGCTGCTGCTGCTGCTGCTGCTGCTGCTGCTGCTGCTGCTGCTGCTGCTGCTGCTGCTGCTGCTGCTGCTGCTGCTGCTGCTGCTGCTGCTGCTGCTGCTGCTGCTGCTGCTGCTGCTGCTGCTGCTGCTGCTGCTGCTGCTGCTGCTGCTGCTGCTGCTGCTGCTGCTGCTGCTGCTGCTGCTGCTGCTGCTGCTGCTGCTGCTGCTGCTGCTGCTGCTGCTGCTGCTGCTGCTGCTGCTGCTGCTGCTGCTGCTGCTGCTGCTGCTGCTGCTGCTGCTGCTGCTGCTGCTGCTGCTGCTGCTGCTGCTGCTGCTGCTGCTGCTGCTGCTGCTGCTGCTGCTGCTGCTGCTGCTGCTGCTGCTGCTGCTGCTGCTGCTGCTGCTGCTGCTGCTGCTGCTGCTGCTGCTGCTGCTGCTGCTGCTGCTGCTGCTGCTGCTGCTGCTGCTGCTGCTGCTGCTGCTGCTGCTGCTGCTGCTGCTGCTGCTGCTGCTGCTGCTGCTGCTGCTGCTGCTGCTGCTGCTGCTGCTGCTGCTGCTGCTGCTGCTGCTGCTGCTGCTGCTGCTGCTGCTGCTGCTGCTGCTGCTGCTGCTGCTGCTGCTGCTGCTGCTGCTGCTGCTGCTGCTGCTGCTGCTGCTGCTGCTGCTGCTGCTGCTGCTGCTGCTGCTGCTGCTGCTGCTGCTGCTGCTGCTGCTGCTGCTGCTGCTGCTGCTGCTGCTGCTGCTGCTGCTGCTGCTGCTGCTGCTGCTGCTGCTGCTGCTGCTGCTGCTGCTGCTGCTGCTGCTGCTGCTGCTGCTGCTGCTGCTGCTGCTGCTGCTGCTGCTGCTGCTGCTGCTGCTGCTGCTGCTGCTGCTGCTGCTGCTGCTGCTGCTGCTGCTGCTGCTGCTGCTGCTGCTGCTGCTGCTGCTGCTGCTGCTGCTGCTGCTGCTGCTGCTGCTGCTGCTGCTGCTGCTGCTGCTGCTGCTGCTGCTGCTGCTGCTGCTGCTGCTGCTGCTGCTGCTGCTGCTGCTGCTGCTGCTGCTGCTGCTGCTGCTGCTGCTGCTGCTGCTGCTGCTGCTGCTGCTGCTGCTGCTGCTGCTGCTGCTGCTGCTGCTGCTGCTGCTGCTGCTGCTGCTGCTGCTGCTGCTGCTGCTGCTGCTGCTGCTGCTGCTGCTGCTGCTGCTGCTGCTGCTGCTGCTGCTGCTGCTGCTGCTGCTGCTGCTGCTGCTGCTGCTGCTGCTGCTGCTGCTGCTGCTGCTGCTGCTGCTGCTGCTGCTGCTGCTGCTGCTGCTGCTGCTGCTGCTGCTGCTGCTGCTGCTGCTGCTGCTGCTGCTGCTGCTGCTGCTGCTGCTGCTGCTGCTGCTGCTGCTGCTGCTGCTGCTGCTGCTGCTGCTGCTGCTGCTGCTGCTGCTGCTGCTGCTGCTGCTGCTGCTGCTGCTGCTGCTGCTGCTGCTGCTGCTGCTGCTGCTGCTGCTGCTGCTGCTGCTGCTGCTGCTGCTGCTGCTGCTGCTGCTGCTGCTGCTGCTGCTGCTGCTGCTGCTGCTGCTGCTGCTGCTGCTGCTGCTGCTGCTGCTGCTGCTGCTGCTGCTGCTGCTGCTGCTGCTGCTGCTGCTGCTGCTGCTGCTGCTGCTGCTGCTGCTGCTGCTGCTGCTGCTGCTGCTGCTGCTGCTGCTGCTGCTGCTGCTGCTGCTGCTGCTGCTGCTGCTGCTGCTGCTGCTGCTGCTGCTGCTGCTGCTGCTGCTGCTGCTGCTGCTGCTGCTGCTGCTGCTGCTGCTGCTGCTGCTGCTGCTGCTGCTGCTGCTGCTGCTGCTGCTGCTGCTGCTGCTGCTGCTGCTGCTGCTGCTGCTGCTGCTGCTGCTGCTGCTGCTGCTGCTGCTGCTGCTGCTGCTGCTGCTGCTGCTGCTGCTGCTGCTGCTGCTGCTGCTGCTGCTGCTGCTGCTGCTGCTGCTGCTGCTGCTGCTGCTGCTGCTGCTGCTGCTGCTGCTGCTGCTGCTGCTGCTGCTGCTGCTGCTGCTGCTGCTGCTGCTGCTGCTGCTGCTGCTGCTGCTGCTGCTGCTGCTGCTGCTGCTGCTGCTGCTGCTGCTGCTGCTGCTGCTGCTGCTGCTGCTGCTGCTGCTGCTGCTGCTGCTGCTGCTGCTGCTGCTGCTGCTGCTGCTGCTGCTGCTGCTGCTGCTGCTGCTGCTGCTGCTGCTGCTGCTGCTGCTGCTGCTGCTGCTGCTGCTGCTGCTGCTGCTGCTGCTGCTGCTGCTGCTGCTGCTGCTGCTGCTGCTGCTGCTGCTGCTGCTGCTGCTGCTGCTGCTGCTGCTGCTGCTGCTGCTGCTGCTGCTGCTGCTGCTGCTGCTGCTGCTGCTGCTGCTGCTGCTGCTGCTGCTGCTGCTGCTGCTGCTGCTGCTGCTGCTGCTGCTGCTGCTGCTGCTGCTGCTGCTGCTGCTGCTGCTGCTGCTGCTGCTGCTGCTGCTGCTGCTGCTGCTGCTGCTGCTGCTGCTGCTGCTGCTGCTGCTGCTGCTGCTGCTGCTGCTGCTGCTGCTGCTGCTGCTGCTGCTGCTGCTGCTGCTGCTGCTGCTGCTGCTGCTGCTGCTGCTGCTGCTGCTGCTGCTGCTGCTGCTGCTGCTGCTGCTGCTGCTGCTGCTGCTGCTGCTGCTGCTGCTGCTGCTGCTGCTGCTGCTGCTGCTGCTGCTGCTGCTGCTGCTGCTGCTGCTGCTGCTGCTGCTGCTGCTGCTGCTGCTGCTGCTGCTGCTGCTGCTGCTGCTGCTGCTGCTGCTGCTGCTGCTGCTGCTGCTGCTGCTGCTGCTGCTGCTGCTGCTGCTGCTGCTGCTGCTGCTGCTGCTGCTGCTGCTGCTGCTGCTGCTGCTGCTGCTGCTGCTGCTGCTGCTGCTGCTGCTGCTGCTGCTGCTGCTGCTGCTGCTGCTGCTGCTGCTGCTGCTGCTGCTGCTGCTGCTGCTGCTGCTGCTGCTGCTGCTGCTGCTGCTGCTGCTGCTGCTGCTGCTGCTGCTGCTGCTGCTGCTGCTGCTGCTGCTGCTGCTGCTGCTGCTGCTGCTGCTGCTGCTGCTGCTGCTGCTGCTGCTGCTGCTGCTGCTGCTGCTGCTGCTGCTGCTGCTGCTGCTGCTGCTGCTGCTGCTGCTGCTGCTGCTGCTGCTGCTGCTGCTGCTGCTGCTGCTGCTGCTGCTGCTGCTGCTGCTGCTGCTGCTGCTGCTGCTGCTGCTGCTGCTGCTGCTGCTGCTGCTGCTGCTGCTGCTGCTGCTGCTGCTGCTGCTGCTGCTGCTGCTGCTGCTGCTGCTGCTGCTGCTGCTGCTGCTGCTGCTGCTGCTGCTGCTGCTGCTGCTGCTGCTGCTGCTGCTGCTGCTGCTGCTGCTGCTGCTGCTGCTGCTGCTGCTGCTGCTGCTGCTGCTGCTGCTGCTGCTGCTGCTGCTGCTGCTGCTGCTGCTGCTGCTGCTGCTGCTGCTGCTGCTGCTGCTGCTGCTGCTGCTGCTGCTGCTGCTGCTGCTGCTGCTGCTGCTGCTGCTGCTGCTGCTGCTGCTGCTGCTGCTGCTGCTGCTGCTGCTGCTGCTGCTGCTGCTGCTGCTGCTGCTGCTGCTGCTGCTGCTGATGATGATGATGATGATGATGATGATGATGATGATGATGATGATGATGATGATGATGATGATGATGATGATGACATATCCAAAGACCTCGCGCGCAACTCCTGACACTTAATTGTATTCAAGAGTTGTGCGACTGCCCAGGACATCCTTAACGAATGTTACATAGCGCATTATGAGGATTTACTTGCCAAAACCACGATTTCATTATGAGGCACGCCGTAGTGGACGATTCGGGAATAATTTAGACCACTTGGGATTTTTAACGTGCGCCTAACCCTAAGTATGCGGGTTTTCGCATTTCACACCCATTGAAATACGGCTGCCGTGGTTGGGATTCGATCCTGAGACCTCGTGATTAGCAGCCGAACCCAATAAAAGCTAAGCAACTACGGAGGGAAAGGTATGTTGGCAGTAGGAGGAAGGTGACAGCCGGCACGTGAGACAATTTGTTCCCATCCTCATTGCGAGAGAATGGGTACCATCTGTCCAAGAATGCACTCTATTCAAAGTGATGGAGTCCGCGTCCAATATTTCAGACCCGAATCATACTGTAATTACTGACGACCAGGCATCTCGCTAATACGTGCAGTCGTTTGACAGCTACCGAGCGCTGGCGTCGGCCACAGGACCTACTTGACCGTTCTTCAACACTTGCCGACATTCTCGCCTTATTTCGCACCATTGCGTTTCAGCTGAACTGCTTCAACAGCCGATTTATTTGTGCCAGAATTTGGCCACCCTGTCAACGTTATGGTTTCTTATTTTTAAGTCATCTTTTATATTTAGGCTAAGGCTGTCGTGAAATTTCCAGCGGTTTCACTTTTCCCAAAATTCGCGCATTTTTGTCGGCCTCTGTTAATATTTTGGAGGATTTTTAATAGACGTGGAAACCATTGCATGGCCCCCTGACCAAGCTGCTCAAAAAGTCATTTTATATCCCTGAGGTCTTGTGCAAGCTTCCGCCTTCTTGCCGTTCATCAAGCTCCTGATTTCCCTGTCACCGGTATTCAATTTTGACGACTCCATTCCCACGGAAGTTGGCGATGATGTGTCCATGGGATTAAAGCCATTTAAATCAATTTTACTGTGGATACGACAGCCGCTTTTGCTCACTGTGGATGGAAATGTTGGGCTAATGAGCGCCATTCTGAAGCATCTAAATTGATAGTCACAAAATTATGCGTATCCCACGTATGTGCGAATCGATGTAAGCAAAGTTTTCTGTGTTTGTTGCCATTGTTAAACGTAATTTCCACAGTGTAGTCAGGCACCCTCTAATGAAATGCTGTCAATGTTTGCCTGATTACGCCCGCCATTGTGATGCAAATAAACGTAACTCCGACTCATTTTCTCAGAAATAAACGCTGAATGAAACGCCGACGTCATCCTGAACAAGATCAACAAGCGCCCTAGTGCTCGATCTTACGATGCCCCTATTTGTAAGCTTATATTCGTGATTTAGTTATTTGGGGGGGGGGGGGGCGAAGGCGATGTGTTCTTATAGCGTAGAAACATCCCTCGGACGTCTCTGATGTGCTCGTTTTTATTCTCAAGTACCCAATGAAAACTGTCATCGCTGCAACTTCATGGTGTCCTGGTGGCAGGCCACCATGGCATGTCGCGCAAGTATGACCACGCTGAATCATTTGGATTGGCGTATACTGTTTGCTGCGTCATACTTCTCCACATTCATTTTTCAAGCTATACCAGAGCTTGAAAAGGGCGGCCAACTCACTACGTGCCTTTCCTCTGTTTACTTCCGCAAAGTGTGTGTCTATCGCTGTGGTTACCAAATACGCCCAGCGGTATGCTACCACTCAAGCCTTTCTGTCGGCTGAGCAACTGAAGTCGCAGGCTTTCTTCAACACGGCGTCGACGTTCAATATGGCTATCCTCAATTACTTTTCGCGGACTTCGCTCACCGCCTTCTCTCCAATGTCATCTCCTATACTACTCGCTCCTGCAAGACACAACACAAACACGCAACGACCTTAATGAAGTATCAATAACACGCTAGTTGAAATGCTGTCGACGTATATTTCCGCTGAGCACCGGGATTGGAGCATGGTCCTGTCTATGGTGACATTATCGGTCTACAGCGTCGCTCAACAACACCGCTCGTTACTCATCACTTTTTTTTTGCCGACAAGAGTATAGCGTATCTCCTCTGAATGTACTTTCGGCTTTAAGTGGGACCTTGCACGCCCGCTTATTCTGTTACGTTGACGGCGACCGTTGTCGTCAGGCTGCCGCCTAATTCTGAGCGTCGCAGTCACCAGAGTGCACAGAAAGCTGTCTTCCCAAACAAACCACCGGGATTCGAGCCCATCTCCCAAATGCAGCATCTTGCATTTGGGAGATGGGCACTCTAACCATTACGCTACCACCTGCCTCCACCAATTTCCGTTTATCTGCCTTCCCACTTCTCGTTTTTGCCGCAGACGCAGGAAGAATGGATGCAGAAACGAAAAAAGAAGTAAAGATTGCTTGAGCCGCCAGTGACGCATGACTTTAACTTTGACAGGTTACCCTCATGGGAGCGCATGTAGGCTTGCGGCTTCGTGCAGATGGTGGGTCGCCTTAGCTTTATTGTAAATTTGCTTTCACCAACTCTTTTCAGCTAGAACTGAAACGCCGGACATAAATGAGACCTACCGTTGAATATTTTTCTTGTTTTCTAGGTTTAAATCAAAAACGCTCATTAACACAAATAGTGATTTTTTTAAAGAAATGGCATAAGGATACTATATTTCAAGGTCATGTTTTGCCAATACGGCCCGGCACCACGTATCGACGAAAGGGCATCACAATGCCGATGCACGCGGCAGGTTACTGAATGAAGAAAACAGGAAACGACTGTTTTTCAGTTCTCGCAACATATTGTACACAGAACACAAGGCACCCACCACCATGACATTCTTTTTTTTTTTTGACAACAGCGACACACAATGCCGGACTGATATACTTCCTAAAGGGGTCTCATTTCATTTTTCATCGCAGAACCGCAAGCACAGTTGCGTCGCGCGTGCTTGCAGCCACGTACTATAACCGTGCTCCTTTTCCTCTAACAATATGGCCGCCGGCGGCTTCAAGCGCTCCCGTAGGTGGCGGATTGGACTGTCACTCCAGAAGTTTAAATACATAACCTCTTTGCATAGAAACGACGGCATGATTGTTAACATCATTGCTCTCCAGACTGATCTTGATGAGCTAACTCATTGGTGCGGTAGGGCAGATGGTAATTAACGCAGACACAACTATACATCTCAAGTTTACCTCCGCTGCTAAGGCGATTCCTAATGCCCACACATTTAATAATGCTATCATTGAAACTTCAGCGTCGGTAAAATACCGCGGTGCAAATTTTAGCTCGTATTTATCCTGGAGCACTCATATTGAAGTGATTACTACCAAACACTTAAAAAAACTTGGTCTTCTTAGACGCCGACTACACCAAGCCAACCAGGACACAAAACTACACGCATTCAACATGCTAATCAGGCCTGTGATAGAATACGCATCCGTGATCTGAAACCGTCATTATACTTATCTTGTTAACATGTTGAAATCTATACAAAACAAGGCTGCTCGATTCATCCGTTTCCGTTACTCTCGGTATCAAAGTGTAACAATACTGAAAATATCGCTCCGTCTCCCGCCTCTGGTCATGCGCAGAAAACACAGCCGTTTATCTTTTTTCCATACTCTCTACCACAGCAACACACCATCCGCAAGTTCACATCTTCTCCCGGTGCCGCACACACCGGCTTGTGTAGATCACATGAAGAAGACTAACCCATTTTCGCTCCGACAGAACGATACAAATACTCACTTTTGGTCCTGGCTATTGAAGAGTGGAATTCGCTTCCCTCTAGCATTGCGGCTATCGCTGGAACATCATCATTTCAAACAGCTCTTTGGTCATGCTTAGAAAATTCCACTGTAGAATGATATGCGTTTTTTTTCGTTTTCTTTTATTGTGTGCGTGTGGGCCGTAACGTTCCGTGGAATGTTAGATGACATGTTTTGTAACTTCTGAAGGCGCGATTTTTGTTTTGTTTTGTGAGATTTGCTACATGTGCATTATTTGAGTACCTGTTCCTAGCCATTCTCTCCCCTGTCAACTTGCACCTGGCTTATTAATTTGTTTATTCCTGTCTTCAGCCGTTCATATTCTGTGTTGTATATTGTTAAGTTTTCTTTGATGAATCCCCCCCTACGTAACGCCCGCATTGGGCCTTTAGGTTATTGAAATAAAATAAATATTGTTAGCTTGGATATGTTTGGCACGAGGCCCAAGTCGGTACCCTGTCTTCTAACGCGTTCTTTTGTTTTCGTCTCTGTCTTGAAGGGACGCGCACCGTAACATGGTGCAATGGTGCTTGCGTTGAGCGTATGTAAGGTGAGAAACGCGGTTCTAAAATGTCTGTTCACTAACTTGTGCAGTAAACCCATGTTTATAGTATTCGCGCAATAGTAAGAGTCACGAGTATGGCAACCGTAACCGCAAGCGTCACGTTATAGTCGTAACTTGTCGCGACAGCGTAGTTGAAATCCACTGACCCTGCCACTAAGAAATACGTGGCGAGGTATGGCTGATGAATAAGTAATTGCGAAGATTGGTTTTCAGTAAACGTTTGTTACCAAGAACGGCGGGTGCTTATACTACCGTAAATGACGGATGCTTGGCGGTGACTCCAATCATTTACTCGCCACATCACAGATCTACACTAGAATTCAACTGGTTTCACCAACTCTTGCTTATATTCTCTCGCCCCTAAACTGCGACTTTGCCTGCCACCCGACCTCCAGCTTTTCCTCTTTGTCCCCCGCTTCTTTCCCAATCAGCTGAGACGTGCTTCCACTGATGCTTGCTCTTCTTTTTTCTCAATAAATGAAGGCATTCATTCATGCATTCCTGTGTGACTGCAGAAAATAGCGTGTCTTTATCTGCATAACCACCCTCTCTCTCACCTGGACTCTCCAATCGCAAAACAAAGTTGCGGTGTTGCAAATGGCTGGGCGTCACATATACAATTTTCTAGGAATGGCCGGTAGCACAGCGGGCAATTTTCAGTGGGTGACGAGACAGTATATAGAACACCTTCTCTGCAATATCCACACTCAGTGCTCTGCTTCGTGAGCTGCTATTAGCCGCTACTACGAAGTACGAAATGAAAGAAACCTAGCTGGGCTGGTCACGGACAGCTCTTTTTCGATTCGTGATGCGTCCATATAAGATATATATATATTTCTTATATAAGCCTAAATGACAGCGATATAAGTGAGGTGAGTTACGCTAGTTCGTTGGTTTTGACTAACGACGCTCTTCACGCAGCACTTTCGTCTTATGCGTGTTTGCGAACGGGAATAAAAGACAGGAGGGTAACACGCCTTCCTGAAATGAAACATTCGGAATAACTCTTTGTTTGACGGTTAGACATATGTTGAGGGCCCCCGATACGAACCACCTGCAAGTCTGTATCAGCTTGCAAAGAGGAACTCAGATTAAACGTTGTCAAGAGGATAGGCTTTTAATTATCATAAAGATATCTTTATTGAAATTCCTTACCATGAGGTGAAAGCCGACTAATAACCATTTATATTTTCTGTGTTATTAAAACGTCCTGTTAATAAAAGGTTGCTGTGTTTTACAGCCTCCTAAATTAGGTTATAAAAAATAAATTGATGCGGTAAGTGTGTAAACGCAGACGCAAGAAAAGGCCTAGTCCGTTTCCAAGTATTCACTCAATGAAGATGGAGCGCCTCTGTACTCTCACATTGTAGGGATGTCAAGAACAAAACACTTCCAAAGAGTGAGTCACGAATATATCTCATTATAAGGTGAGCTTGCGCTGGAAAAGAAAACGCTCAAAGCGCAACGATGGCCGCGCGCAAAGTGCTTCCTCTGATTCCGATCTACGGATCAAGGCGTCAGTTCGTCAGACTGAAATACTCGTACATTGCAGCGCAATCTCGGGTCCTCAAATGTGACGGCGAATGTAGGCCAGTATTCGCTTCACGCGCGCAATCTGATAAGATAACGCTCTTTCGCTATTGAATCCGTGACAACATACTGGATATTAGAAACACATGCAGGCGCATCTTGAGCTAACTGAACACTTTGGAACTGTGGTTAGACGCTAAAAAAAAAGCTCCCCCCCCCCCCCTAAAAAAGGAATACAGTTGCTTTCAATATTAGCTGAAAAATAGTGCTTGTCGTTTAAAAAGGGCCTCCAACACTGCACAGCGGCGCCGACATACAGGAAATTCAAGCGCGAACTCTCAAACCAGCGTATCGTGGTTCAATGTATCCCAATAGTCCAGGGGCCAGTTCCACCACGGCTGCTGTGTCGGAGCTCATATTTCATGTCAGCATTATTTGTCACAAAATCACAGTATTTTTTCTTTAGATCTTATCATTAGACAGCTAAAATACATCCAGCGAAAGCCTCATCTTAATATTTCACTACTTTTCGTTGTAACTTGCACATCCGTGCGATCCATATGTTACAAAGTACTGAAAATGTACCCAATGCTTTCCTCCAGGCAGCAGTTTTTATTCCTTATGATGCCAGGAAAGCGAGCCTGATGCCACCAACGCTCAGGCACTTAATCGGGAGCGCACACAATGTTCTCGCACGCCTTGTGGGATGTACCGTAGCGCTGAGGTGCTTCTTGTATAATATATAAGAATCGGTTGTAAAGGCAGTCGTGCAAGGTTGGGCACATGTGCTTAAGCTCATGAAGTTGATTAGTGCCAAGATAACCTGTCCAAGCTTTCACACTTACTTTATAAGAAGTCTACAACACCATCAATATGCCGGCTGCTTTTAACTGCACGAAACAAAACTATTGAAATGATACAAACAATGTTAACATCATTTTATCATTCGGGTGTTCAGATTGGTAATCTCTAGATGCGGAGTAAGTTGAGAAGTTGTTTGCGTAATTAACAAAGCTGCGTTAATTAAATTTTCAGTAATGGTTCTTACGTGGCTAAAGAAAATGAGAAGTTTGGAGCCCGTCCTCGAGATTATGCAGCCAATCGAAAAACTTTCGACCAAACATGCTTCTGTAAGAGCCATGCAAACAAAAATTTTCCAAGTAAACATTCTTGGAAGGCGTAACTGACGCAGAAAAGGAACATCTGTAAAGCCACAGAAAGAACAGCAGTTCACGACGGGACACAAAGTAGGAACCACACACAAACTGCGCTAACAACTTCAAGCGCTGTTTATGTGATAATGAAGCAGCTAGACCGTCAGTCATTCCTTCCAAACCTGTAAAGCCAACCTGACCACATCTAGCCTTTCGGGATGCTGTCATCAATAGTATGGCCCCGCGAACATATTCCACGTGGCCTTATAGTCGCCTTCCATTTTTATTCATGCTGTTTTCTCGAAAGCAAGCAGTTTAAAGTTTTGGTGTCAATGCGGCAGTGCACGTATGCCGCCGAAAGCTTGCTTGGTCGCAGAAGCGATTCACGACGGAATGATGGTGCAGATTTAGCGCGCCGCTGGCATCAAGACAATGCGCGGCCGCCGAGGGAAGAAAGATAACGAAAGTGAACAGCTTGGTAGCTGCTCACGGAGCCGTGCCGATGGGGACGGTGCCATCATGACGAAATCTGAGCCAGCGATATTGATGGATGCAGCGTTTTTGTTTTCTTTTATTCTTTTATTCTTTTTTTTACAGCGCAGTCGTTAAGAGGAAGCTTTAACACGGGCCCTACTCCGACTCGGCCTATTCAAATAGATGTGAAACGCCGAAACGCTTTTCTTAGATAACCCCTGGACCGATTTTAATGAAATTTGTTGGATTCTGGAGAGAAAGGTAAATTCTAGTGACTATCGGAAGCGGAATTTCTATTTAGGGCCTGAATTTTGGTAAAAGATATTCAACAATTCGAAAGTGCGAAAAGTACACGAGCCCGAAGTTTACAAATTATTAACTCCAGATAAAGAACTGATATCGCGGTTCTGTAAACAGCATCCATTAGACAATTCCAATATGCCGATTTATATCTTACGTGAAGTCGTTACGTTGTGAACAAGGGTTGTGGAAAAGCTGTATTTCCATATTACTAAATTTTTTAAGATTCATGCGTAATATATCAATTTTGTCTGCTGTAGATGTGCTGTTAGATGCAATGTACATAATTTTGATATCAGTTTTCTTTGCCGAAAGAGAGTTGTAAACTTGATGGTTTCGTTTTCTTAAAATTTGCAATTTTGGAAAATTTTGAATAAACAAATGATGACCTAATTCAAGAATTCGAAACCAACAGACACTAGATTTTAAGTTCTTGTTTTAAATGCAACAAACCTTGTCAAATTAGATGCAGTGGCTGTCGAGAAAAACGAATTCTCCTTTTACATTTACTTAGATAGGACCACCAGAGCTAAAGCTTCCTCTTGAGGGCTACTTTCTCCACTATCGCGTACGCGTGTAGAGCCACATCCTGAAGGTAGCGTAATACCGGCCCGGCCCGCAGTGGTGGTGAAGCATGCGTTCAGCGCTCCCCATATGTGGGCTGATCCCGAATGTAACGCCATGCCGGGGAGACCCGCGGCGGAGGTGAAGCAGGCGTTAAGCACTCCCCATACGTGGGCCGATCCCGAAAACAGTGCAATGCGGGGCCGACATACGGTGGAGGTGCAGTTCACCATTAAGGGACCCACATACACAGCTTTGCAGGTCATGTTTCTTCACAGAGTGGAAGGGCACTGAGATTTTTTAGTTATCCGCGTTTGTCCTGCATGCGTCTGCGATGAAAACAAGAAGCAGGTATGCCTGGAAAATCTAAGGTGGTGGAAGCAGGTGGTAGCGGAGAGGTTAGCATACTCAGCCCCTGCACGTACTTATATCTGCATTGACGTGGGTTCGTGGTAGTGATAGCGACCAAAGCTCTACTTTTTCTGCGTACTCTAGTCATTGTGAAACTAAGGATGTGCTTAGCATGCCCAGTCACTGAATGCAAATTGCAGCAGTTACGAGTGGTGAAATCCCGCTGGGGCTGATTGTGAAGAAAGCTTCCTTTCTCTGTCCGCTCTCGCGATGGTGAAGCTAAAAATGAGGAGGAGGCCTGACGGACACAATGTTGATCGTCACCATAACAGAATGGATGGACGACCTGCGGAAACGACAAGGCACACCAAGTTTTTAGCACTTAATTTGTCCTACAGTAAAGCGCTACAATGGCTAGTATGCCCTCATGGGAATGGTAGACCGAACTGCTTCTCACTGCTAACACTGGACAGATACTAAGAAAATACTCCGTCCGCAGGCACCACGCTACACTGAAATTAGCAAAACAATGTCAGTTTATAAACTGATATTGCCAATTATCTGGTGTCCTTCTTGTGTGTGTGGAGGGCATAAAGGTCCTGGCAATGAAATGGTAGTATTTTCGTTTTTGCTGCAGTTGCACACAAACAAAATTCTTTGAAGTAATGCGACAGCGATCTACCGGCGGAGAAGACCAATCCACAAATTAAAAATAATTGCTGGTTTCAGATCTTCCAATTACTTTGCGCTTAGCTACCATCTGTTATATTTTTCTTTTTGTGCTCTTATAGAGAAGAAAACTCCACATTACTACAATATCAACAACCGTACACAAAATAGACTGGCTTTGAAGCTGTGACCACACACCGCACTTTTCTACATTTAGCACATGTAGTATTCGGCAACACGTTTGAACAAAATGATTAGGTTTTCGGTCAAAGCTCTGTGACAGGCGGGAAAAACTCGTTGTCATGCCCGGTCGAAACAATACCATCTGAAATCTTATTTACTTATATTCATTTTTGAAAAATTACTATAACCGTTTATACATTTGCTTCGTATGAGTTATACACTAGCTTGCCTCGTCAATCTCAAAAATCTATTCTCTTTTCGGGAGACGGCCTACGTGAAAAACGACGCAACATGACAGTAAAACATCCAGCAAGGCTCTATCCAATGATTGGCGAAATAGTGCGCTGAGAGCGTGTCGACTAGCGTGCGAGTGAAAGTTGAATTATGATAGTTGTCAGCTTGTGTTGCCTCTAGCACGAGCGAGTAGTGTTAGCAATGACATTGGTGTGAAAATGGTCAGCTCGATCTGCGATCTGCTCATGTGATCTCCGCATTGAACGTCGCAGTTGTCACGATGAGAGTACTTCTGTGACATTATCAGCCCAGTGGGCTGGGAAGGCTCGAGTGGTAGCTCACCTTGAGGAGTATCAGGTAACAATTATTAATATACATACTTTGCGATGATGAAAAAGATGCAGAAACACCACTGGTGTTGTCTAACTATTCGTAAACAGGCCCCCCAAATTTCGATTGGCCCACCCCCAAACATTAGATAGGCCCACCCCCAAATTTCAAGTTGGCACACCCTCAAATTAAAGTTGGCCCAGCCCCCAATTTTAAGTCGGCCACGCCCGATTTTTTTTCGCCCAGCCTTAAACTTGGAGTTGGCCCATCCCCAATTTCAATTGGGCCACCCCTAATTTTCAAGTTGGTCCACCCACGAATTTCCATAAATCGTCCCCCAAAATTCCAATCGAAGCACCCCAAAATTTAGGTTGGCCCACCCCCATATCGCCCCCAAGTTCAGATTGACCGACCCCGAGATTGCCCCCACATTTAGGTAGGACCAACCCCATATCACCCCCCAATACAGATTGGCCCGCCTCCACAACACCGCCAAATTTACATTGGCCCACTCCAACACCACCTGCAAATCGAGGTTGACCCACCCCCATATCAGCCCCAAACTAGTGCTGGCCCATCCCTCGATCACCTCAAATTTAGGATGGCCCACCGCAAATCATACCCCAATATAGGTTAGTCCACCCATCACCTTTCCCCCCCCCCCAATTCAGCTTGGCCCAGCCAAACATCACCCCCATGGTTAGGTTAGCGCGTCCCCATGTTACCTTCAAATTTAGGTTGGCCCACCCCCATATCATCCTCAAATCCAGGTTGGCCCACCCCCATATCAGCCCCAAACTTAGCCTGGCCCACCCGTCTATCACCTCAAATTTAAGATGGCTCACCGCAAATCACTCCCAAATTTGGGTTAGCCCCCCTACCCCCCCCCTCGATTCAGCTTGGCCCAGCCCCATATCACGCCCATGGTTAGGGTGGCCCACCACCCATATCACCCCCAAATTTAGGTTCTCCCACCCCCATATCATCCCCAAATCCAGGCTGGCCCACCCCCATATTCCCCCAAACTTAGGCTTACCCACCCCTATATCACCTCAAATTTAGGTTGGGCCACCCCCATATCAGCCTCAAATTCAGCTTGGCTCACTACCATTTCACCCCAAATTTAGGTAGGGCCACTCCCATATCACTGCTAAATTCACCTTGGCCCAAATTTATGCTGATGCCACTTCCAATTTCAAGTTGGTCACCCCAACCCTTTTTATGAAGACCTGTATATTTATATGGGAAAGGCGTCAAGCTTTTGGCGTTACAGGTACGATATTGCACGATCTTGCTACCAAATTGCTGGGGTACTCGACAAAGAATGCTGCGCATTAAAAGCAAATGCACCGAACGAAGGACATTTATTCAAATGTTTTTTTTACGGCCACACCTACGGATTGATACCACTTGGCTGTAGGGAACACATTAACAGTAGCTACTAATCCAGACGGTGCACATCTCCTAGTTGGTACATTTCTTATTTGGATGAATATTTAGAAATAATTAACGTTCGGGCAGCGACTCAGCCTAGCAGACCCTTTGTTCCACACGAATGTTGCATAGGAATTGCACTGGCCACCGGGTAACATTGTGGCACAGTTGGACGTCATTCGCTCGGAGTGTGTGCCATTAAGGACAGCCGAAAGTCGAAGAAAACGAGCCTTCCAGAAGAATGCAATGAGAATAGCCATCTTGTTCTTGCAGGTCCCACGCTACAAGCACGAAAGCTTTTTTTTTTTTTCATAACACAAAGCCATGCGCAAGCTTCTAGTTATGTTGTCCAATGAATAAAACCTTCATAAAAGCGATGACTTAACAAATGAACACGATACTGCTACGTTTTCTGAAGGAAAAACAGAAAGCATAATATTTCAAGAGCACCACTGGAAAACCAGAACCGAAAGCAATTCTTGAGTTTTGTGTTTATGCAATTTAATAGGAGACTATAAGCCCTATGCGGCTTTCAAAAAATGCGCTGCTTAAAAACCAAAACCGAAAGCAAATCTTAGGTTTTGTGATTCTGCCATCTAGTGAGAGACTACAAAACTAGGTCCTATGCTGCTTAAAAAAAAAAAAAACGCTCCGAAGGGGGAATTGAACCACGGCCGCCCGTGATGCGGGACGAAAGGTGCTCGCTATTCTACCACTCGGCCACGGCTACCAAGGCTGAGCCAAGGGGTACGCTTATGTTTTTATAGATACCACGGCAATTTTCACGACAGTGTTACAAAAATCGCTTTCGGGAACAGTCTTACGCCATATGTGGAGAGTCGAGAGAGGCATCAATCGAAAGCTGAGTCTCCGGACTACATACGCTGCACTGCGTATTACGATAGACGGGATAGTTTTATTACAGTCATCGTTCTTGCCTCAAAAATCGAGCACAAATTTTCGTCGTTTCCATAGGCTTCCATTGCTAAAACTTTAAGTGCTGTGGGAACAAAATTTTTACGTGCCATAGAGTGATCACTGCATTTGGGTCATGTGGATTGTCTTCCAGAACACGTCTGTCACCTGCGTTTTTTGGTAATCGACCTGCAGCTTTTGTTATTCGCGAAAAACCCGCTTGTTCCATTGAAAACGCGCTAGCTTCGTGCCGGGGCCGCTTGGGGCGCTAGTTGGTACGTGTCCAGAAAAGCTGGATATGGTAAGCTGTCAGTATTCCAAAGCTAACTTGTAAACCAAAAACGTTTGGAATTGAGGCGTATTTATCACCAACAGTAAGTAACGAAGCACTGGGAATAAGCATTACTTCAGCGGGTGAGAAAAAGGTGCCCGGAACAAGCTTTGGATATGCGTGCATTTATTCGAACATTAAATCGTGCGCGCCATTGTGCGTACTCACTCGCTGTCGTACGAGCTTAGAAATGGGTTGATCGTGGCCGTTGCTTCGTCCAGCCGGTCGCTTATCATGCTTCTTCAGGCGCCGCGGAACGTGATTTAAGAAATATACCCAACCTGGACTCGAACGAGTGGCCTTGCATTTTGAAAGCAGTGCGTGCGAGTCACTAAGCCGCTGCAACCTCAAAAAAGAGAACATGATTTATTTGTATCAGGCGACCGCAAACGTAGAGAGTTTTCTGTCAAGCGAATGTTGCTGGTATCGCAGCAACAAATACGGTAATGCCAGGCGCAGCGCGTTAATTGAGAAGGGTGGTCAGATTTTATTAACGCTTAGCTGCTTTTTAGGAGAGCCCTCCACTCAACATCCCCCATGCACTAACCATGAGGCCACTACTTCACGCATACGTTTGTCGCGCCGACTCCATTGAGCTCTTTCGGGTGATCGTTGCTCGAGTAACATCACGCTGCATTTGCGCTCGAAAGTGCGTTTACGCCAAATCACATGCGCGCGTATCCGTTACAATTAATTACTGTCAGCATTTCCGCATATCTTGTGAACGGTGTAGTCCATAAACATTAAACTTGCATTCGATTACACGTAGAAGTAGGATAATAGAATACTGGTTTCATTTCATAGCATTTACTTAACCCCACCACGAAACCTCCGCTTCACGTATATTGCAAAACCTGCAATGAATCTGCATAACCTTCACTTCAACCGCATGCTATAGGGCACTGCTAGAGAACCAGATGGCCCTGATTATGATCATCTTTCATCACTATTTTTGGACCCCTTTCCATTTTTCTTTGTGCAGAGTAGCAGGGCAGCGCATGCTAGTTTAGCTTGAACTCTCTGTCGTGCAAATAATGTCTCTCTCTATTTCTCTGAGATGGAAATCAGCAAAAAGTACAACTTGCGGAGGCCTCGGTATCTAAGTGTGTCAGCACGCCTTACATGGAAATGAATGGCGCGGAAGGCAGCAAGCTCATTCACCTACATGCAAGCCTCAACCTTTTTTGAGACCGTTATGAATAATCTTAGCGCTATCTAGGGGGTTCTCACAAGTACTTCAGGTGGTATAGAGTTATCTCAATTTTTATAGAGGACCGTCGGTTTATACTCAACATCACGTTGTACCTTATAACGTATGCAGAAGTCGGGGACCCAGTAATTGCTCACTGCGTCATTGAAACCTGCCAATTTGTTTAGTAGTCTGTTCCACACATACTTGGCAGCAGATCTAAGACTGCCACATAAGTAAATTATAAAATTCAAAACGAACGAAATGTGTCTGCATCATCTAGAAAAAAAATTATGCGAGTTGATTTTGCTTCTTAAACAGTTTGATACTCATTAAATAAGCTCGCAGTCTTTTTTGTGGCCACAGACTTAACCTTTGGACCATAAGCTCTGCTTCATGAAGCAATAGTTTTCCACTGAAACAAATAAAAACAGGGGAATGACAATTGCTTTCCGTGCAAGCGTGGAAATGAGTGAGTCGCATAAACTAGCTAACACGACGTCCGCCTCGTGCGATGAACAAAAAGCTCTCCGTTTGCGCACGTGGTTTCGGCACAATCATTTGCCTGCCTCGAGACGAAGAAACAAAAGGAGTAACAGCACGTGAAAAGAAAGTCTGTGTCGTTTAATAGAAACCAATCCAGAGCTGACATGCATTAGCAGAAAAGCATAGACGTAATGCAATAGATTTTAACTGCAGGGTGTCATTATGGCAACAGAAGAAAGAGGCGGTATTCCGAATATAGGAAAAGAAGCAGACAAAAGAAAATAAAGACGGCTACGCGCTCTCGCATGACAGGAACGATAAGTGCTCTCGTTAAATCACGTTCGTATGGCGACTGGCAGAAATTGTTCGGTGCGCCACTCGTCAACGCAACCACATGACCTCCGACACTCGCTTCCTCTACATCTCAGAACTGGAGATGTATTAGGGTTCAAAAGAAGAGGACACCAAACGGATGAGGAACTGCGCAGTCAATTTCATAGGGAAAAGAAAAGCAACAGTGCGAGTCTGCTTTCCTTGCGTTGGTCTTGGATAATGCAATGATTCCCAAACGTATTCCTTTTATCGCCGCGTCAATGAACGTGTCCCCGAAATCAGCCTGTCTTGTACGAGAAATGGTGGGATAGGAATAAAAGAAAGTAAATGAAATCCCCACATTATACATATCCTAATTTTCCTTATGCGTGCGTAGTAGCCGGAGCGATGGAAACGCAAGAGCAAACTAGTGCGTCCAAGCTATGCACTTGGCAGCGAATGTGATACCCAGAGAAGAAATTACAGCAGGAGTGTTTGTAGCAGGGAATGAACGCGGGGAAGAAAAGCACCAGGATGATCCACGTGCCGATGGGGGAGACGGGTTTGCCGTAAACGCCGCTGTTGGTGTGGCGAACTACCAGGCAAAGCTTCTATCTGCGTCAAACCGCAGGATTGATTTCCACCACCCGGTCACATTTATGGCCGCACGAAAACTACTTCGCAGAAAGCCATAAAATAGACATCAAGCCCTTGCTCATGATGCGGTTAGTTACTAGCGGAGCGCAGGAATTCCAAGGATAGGAGAAATCAAACGTACCCATTGAATAAACATACAGTATTGGCTCCGTTAAAAGGCAGAACAATTTGCAGCACACAAGTAGCTGCTCCTTGCGCATCAACCATAGCTCAGCGTGGGCAAGATGGAGCGACATAGTGCCAAGCTAGAGTTTCTGAATTAGGCAGGTAAAAATGAGGAGCGAGAAACATCGCCCAAGATACAGCTTCATTTCACGAGCTCGTTTCCATTTCTTTAGTCAGAAGGCAACTTCATTGCATCAAGGCGGAAGTCCGAGGCAAGTAAACGGAGTGAACGGTTAAAAGGACTTGATGTGTTAAAAAAGCAACATGAAATATAGAGATAATACCTGAAAAAAACACTAATTAAGGATGGATTTGTAGCGCTGACTGTAAAACGTGAAATTGTTAATTGCAAACTTCAAGGCTACCTGACAAGAATTAAAAATATAACGCGTTGTGAAAAAAGCATTCTCATACCATATTTCCGCCGAAAATGTGACAAGGAGTAGGCAAAATTGCATTTACAAAATGTATATGCAGAGAAGCCACCGCGAAGATGGCCGAATAACGACCACGAACTTGCTTTTTCGACCGCTGCATCTTGCTGAGCGCCGCCTTCAGAATGCGGGAATGGCCTGTAACAATATAACCTCGACTTATAGATCCTAAAATAATAAAAAAAATGTAATCTTCTCAAAGTGCGGCTTTCAAGCATATAAATTAAAGCGCCTATAGCACGGAAAAGCATAGATGACTGTTGCAGCTTGAAGGTGAATTACGAATCCACATCTGCGAATGTTGCGGTGGTGCTAAGAACCTAAAGTCCAAAAGATATTTTATACATACATACATATATATATATATATATATATATATATATATATATAATGACCACAGTACATACCGTAGCTACTGATTTTCACCACAGTTAACGAAATGTGAGCGTGAAGGTGATGTGTCGAAATGCTTTCTATATGCAGCTAAAGTATTTATGGTGTCCCTGCTAACGTTAACCAAGCTGCTCCACGAAAGAAATAGGTTAAAAAAACACAGTGCAATATAAAATAATAAGGACTCGGATGATTGGTCGTGAGACTTCTCGAGAACCGAAACCCATAGGTTTTTGACATTGCTCTTGCGCCATGTCTTTTTATCTTTCTTTTTCTTTCCTTTTTTTTGGTTTAACAGCTTGGCCAGCATTATCTGGGAACCACAGTGTAAAAGTACAATAGTTGCGGGTTAATTTTTTTCTTTTGAAGAAGGCTCTTGGAGCTCAGTTTCAGATGACGACATTTCATAAAAAAGAAAGGAAAAATTGCATTCCCTGTAGATCTTGCTTCGCCGCCTGTTTTTTCTGTTAATAAATGTGATGTCAATAACAAAACAAAAAGCAACAAGTCACTGTTTTGCACATTGTTTTTTTTAGTTGCTGCCTACGTACTGTATTCTTCTATTTGCCATCATTATCTCTAGTTCTCCTAATACGAGGTAACAGAACTGCGGCAGCAAACCACCCTTACTGCGGCCTCACTAAACGAAGCTCGTAAAATGAAATTCTCATAAAAACGCAAATGTGAAAGCGTTAAAATATATACGCCTCGTCATTACGAGATATGAGAAAGAGAGAGAACACAATAGATGAAAGGTAGAGAGTTTAACCAGGACTGAGCCCTGATGCGTAACCTGCACTGGTGGAAGGGAAAAGGGGTGGGAAAGGTTAAGAGAAGAAAATGAAGTCCACTGTAGACATTGCCGACGTAGTGATAGTTTTGTGATCTATATCACAGACGGTCACTCAGTTCGGATCACAGGCAGTCACTCGATCCGCACGAGACATGAGTTTTGTGTCTCCTAAATGTTCCCGGCTGCTTCTGGTTCTAGCACCTTGACACCTCGCTATGCTTAGAGATTGAGTTTAGTAGGAAGACAGTGGTGTCAAACGGACGCAGTGGCGTGAAAGTCTTTGCTATTTAGGGCCAGATTATTGGGCAATAAACCACCACCCCGGCAGTGAAGTAAAACGCAACTTGGTTTTGTATGTTTACTGCGCAACCTTGAGCGATTGTGGTGGCTGTAAGAACGGCGTTACACGCCTACGATCTATCAAAGTGTGACATTCCCCAAAATAAAAAGAATAATAAGAGAAAGACAAATGTTCGGGTTAAGATACGGTAGTTAAGTATAGAAGAGGCACACATGCTGCTTCAAAAGCGCATCGCACTAGTAATACGCACAAAGCCAGTTTTCGTTTCGTTAGCCCGCGAACAAAAAAAATGCACTACACTACTCATATATAGGGTCTCTCATATGTTCACGCGAGATTCTTGTACAAATAGCGTATGTGTCACACCAAATTCACAAAAAAGCACTATCCTTTTTTCTTATATGGTCGTTTTCTTCTGGTCTCTTTTTCGTATGCTATTCATTGCGGAGGTAGCGAACTAGCTCACTCCGCCAAAATACTTAGCCGGTCATCTACATATTACTGCTGGGCCATATGAATGCCTATATTTGCTGGAGACGCATCCTTAGTCTTGGTTATTCGAAGTTCGAACCGCAATGGCGTGTCGTGTTAAAGAAACCTAGATTAAAAGACAGCTGTTTTTTTTTCGTGCTCTTCAGTAGTCAAATGTCGTTCTTTTCCATCCTCGCATCTACCAAAGTTTCTTTACGCTATCTACTTCAAGCATTTGTTGTGTACTGTGTGAGTCATGTCTATTTCGGAGAAACCACCGGCACTTTCTCTGAAAGGCACGTTGTACATTGCTTTATTCTCAGCGGCCCAGCGTAGTGCGCTTCTTTCTGCCTCCATGTACTCAACAAAATACCGTAGCCTCGTTTGGTTCTTCACAAAGAGGTGACTGACATGTTAACTTCGAACGCCAAAATATAAGTAGCTTGCAACGGGACACATTAAGAAACAAAAGTAACACAACAACGATGCTCGGGTGCCCTAAACTAGCGAACCTATCAGAAAATATCCATTTGCTTAGTACAGTTTTGAAATCTACTTGACATGGAAGTAGTCACAACCCTAACCACGCCTACAGCTTCTTTCGCTCGCCAGCTTGGCCGGCTTTTTGGTGCTTGGCCTTCTCTCCCGCGTTCTACCGACATGCCCGAAGCTGCTTCTCGCAGTCGCCCAGAGTTTCATGCATGGAGACTCGCACATACGAAAAGACGGTGTGACGGCGTGCGCAATGATGTCGAGGTTGCTTTTCCTTTCTCAAGTAGGCAACAACGGCAAGAGAAGCCAAGTTTTTCCATGAAAAGAGGACAGACAAAGAAGCCGAAGTCGACGCTGATTTTGTGTCGCTTCCTCGTTTGCACGGCTCTACGATTCTTGACGGGAAAAAGAAGGCGCACGGGGATTTTCGCTCATCTTGCCCACTAGCCTCTCCTTCCACCTACGATTCCTTCGCGTTGCAGGCACGTTTCTCACAATGTCACGGTGAATACGCAAATCTAGCGCTAGTGCGCCACTAGAATGAAACGAACATGGTCTAGCAGTTTATGCTTTCGGAATCCCCTTAAAAGCCTTACCTAGAGGCGTGCTGAGAAACCGCTTTTCAAGTGCATCCAAAAAACAGAAGTTCTCGTTAAGTAACTGCTGAACCCAGCTGAGCAAATTTTGTTTCATTTAAGAGGAAAGGCTCAATTCTGCTAACTATACGAAGCTAAAGTGTAATTATGGCCTTTTAACGTTTAAGAATCATTACTAACGGTTGGCAAGGGTAAAAGAAATGAAGTACACAGTTTATGAACTCGTGACTCTGCAATAAAATCAGCAATCACAATTCTTTGTACTGTAGCTTTTAGATCACCTGAAACGGATAATGCTGTTATAAAACTTTACAGCTAACGTCAAATTATCGTAGTGTTTATGAGAGTTTCGCAATACTCATACGAACAAATTAGTGTATAGTATAGCATAGATGGCAGAGCGAATCTGCTATAGCAGCCTGGTTGGCTCAGATGGCAGAGCGGCTGCCCCGGAAAGGCGTAGTCCCGGGTTCGAGTCCCGGACCAGGATGAATTTTTCTTAACTGCAAGGCTTTTCTTTCGAGGAACCCGTTTGGGTTTTCTTTGTAGCAATTGCTACGGTTGGGCGCATGTCTCATTTTCCCTTAATTAATTACTTTTCTCCACCTTGCAGGTTCTCGCAGAACCATTAATTACGTCAGGAAGCCGTTCAGTTGGCCTTTGGCTTAGGACACTAAAGGTCATCTTCAATGGCTCTTGCACCCGGTGTCGTCTCTGAGAACTTCAGCTGGCCACTGGCTGTGAAGCCATGGCCCTGAGCGCACAGCATGTGTGTGTGCATGTATGTATGTATGTATGTATGTATGTATGTATGTATGTATGTATGTATGTATGTATGTATGTATGTATGTATGTATGTATGTATGTATGTATGTATGTATTGTCACGTGGTGGTGACGTTAAGAACACAGTAGCAATACTGTGAAAGGCAAAACTAGATTTTATTGGGCGAACCTGTGCCCACAAAACAGGCTACACTTATAGCACAACGAAAGCGGCGAACAAAGTCGGCGATCGTCGGAAATCTGATCAGCGGGTCAAGCGCATCGGCTTTTATAGAGCAGTCGTCGAATGTTCCAGACTAATCGTTTGGACCCGCGTGCCTTCCACAAAGTTCTACACCATTCGCGTTACGCGATGAAATCAGATAACACAAGGTTCGGCGACAACAGACAGCCGGGTAGAAGCATCGATAACTTTTCAGAAACGTCGGATACATGCAGGCGCGTCCGTCGCTGTGCGATTACAGTTGTTAAGGCCAGAATACATGGAGCGAACTTTCGCGACGAAGTTCGGGCGGCAGAAAATCTGCCACGCCGCGACGCCGTATGTTCGTCGGGCTGCGCTACATGGAGCGAAGACACGGCGGCCGCCGCCGGTCAGTCGCTGCGTTGTTATCGGCGTGGCTAGGCAGTTTAATTCGCGCTAAGCCACTACTTCAAATATAGACGAGGCAAATGCGCTGTAGTGAAACACATAAAACGAAAAAAAGAACTTTAACGACAACTATTATAGCTTTTGAATTGCGGAACACCCTAAAAACGCGTAAAATTTTGTTTAGAAATGATTTCTAATGTTTTTTATGTGTTTGAGACATTCATGTGCCGATGTAGTTTAAAGAAAGCGGCAATGCTATGCGTTGTGTCAACACTGGGCGCGTAAACAACTTTCGCCTTTCCAACTCCGCGGCTCTGCTCTGTGGCTCAACGCGCGCGCGGCCGAAGCAAGCAGACCCGAAAGTAGCACACGTGAGCTTGTCTAACCATGGCTGTTATTAACTTAGTAACCGCTTTGGATGCCATGAATACAAAAAGCGGGAGACCGGCGTGAACGATAGAGCGGGATCGGGATACACGGACAAGCGGGGAAGCCTAGCCGGAAGTCGGGGCGGATAGTGAGACCTGATTGGCTCGCTTTGGGGCGCCGCTCGTTTGCCGCTTCCGCTATCGTCGCCGCCCGACGAACTTTTCTGCGCCAGCTGGATCGGCGGCGAACGACGTTTTCTTCGCCGCCGCCCGTTGCGCGTACGCCGCCGGGCGTCAAACGCCGACTATTCGTCGCATATTCGCTCCATGTATTCTGGCCTTTAAGCGGCGAAACGTGGTCGCCCGATAAAGATAAGCACACGTGTCAATACCCCCCTCTTAAAAAGCATCGACCCGATGCTGCATACAAACGAAAGTAATAAAAAAAAAACACCCGTAGCAAAGAAAACAATAAAATAAGGAAGTTTGTCAGCGTCCGTAAAAGGGTTTCAGACGCACCACGTGGACCACTTCAGATCGTGCGCGGCGCCGCTGTGAATGCGAAATTCCGTCTGGCACGACCTCATAGTCCAGTGCGCCAATACGTCGAATGACCTTGTAGGGTCCGAAATAGCGGCGCAATAGTTTCTCACTCAGACCTCGTCGGCGTATCGGTGTCCAAACCCAAACACGGTCGCCGGGCTGGTACTCGACGAAGTGTCGTCGGAGGTTGTAGTGTCGGCTGTCGGTCCTCTGTTGGTTCTTGATCCGTAGGCGGGCGAGCTGTCGGGCTTCTTCGGCGCGCTGCAGATAGCTAGCGACGTCAACATTCTCTTCGTCAGTGGCGTGGGGCAGCATGGCGTCGAGCGTCGTTGTCGGGATCCTGCCGTAAACCAGCTTAAACGGCGTGATCTGTGTTGTTTCTTGCACTGCCGTGTTGTAAGCGAAGGTTACATACGGCAGGACCGCGTCCCACGTCTTGTGCTCATCGTCGACGTACACTGCTAGCATGTCGGCGAGGGTCTTGTTCAGGCGCTCCGTGAGACCATTCGTCTGCGGCTAGCACGCTGGTCTTGGGCGATGTTGGTTCTGTCCTCGGGCTTCGGGCTTGGATCGCGGCTTTGCGGGGGCGTTCTGTACATGAACGCACAAGCACCTCCACCAGATGTCACGTGGTGGTGACGTTAAGAACACAGTAGCAATACTGTGAAAGGCAATACTAGATTTTATTAGGCGAACCTGTGCCCACAAAACAGGCTACACTTATAGCACAACGAAAGCGGCGAACAGAGTCGGCGATCGTCGGAAATCTGATCAGCGGGTCAAGCGCGTCGGCTTTTATAGAGCAGTCGTCGAATGTTCCAGACTAATCGCTTGGACCCGCGTGCCTTCCACAAAGTTCTACACCATTCGCGTTAAGGCCAGAATACATGGAGCGAACTTTCACGACGAAGTTCGGGCGGCAGAAAATCTGCCGCGGCGCGACGCCGTATATTCGTCGGGCTGCGCTACATGGAGCGAAGACAGGCCGGCCGCCGCCGGCGAGTCGCTGCGTTGTTATCAGTGTGGCTAGACGAGGCAAATGCGCTGTCGTGAAACACTTGACAAAAAAAAAACTTTAACGACAATTATTATCGCTTTTGAATTACGGAACACTCTAAAAACGCGTAAAATTTTGTTTAGAAATGATTTCTAGTCTTTTTTATGTGTTTGAGACATTCATGTGCCGATGTAGTTTAAAGAAAGCGGCGATGCTATGCGTTGTGGCAGTGGCAACACTGGGCGGGTAAACAACTTTCGGCTCCTCTAACTCCGTGGCTCTGTTCTGTGGCTCAACGCGCACGCGGCCGAAGCAAGCAGACCCAAAAGTAGCGCACCTGAGCTTGTCTAACCATGGCTGTTATAACCTTGTTAAATTCCAGCCGCGCCGCTTTGGATGCCATGAATACGAAAAGCGAGAGACCGGCGTGAACGATAGAGCGGGATCGGGATACACGGACAAGCGGGGAAGCCTAGCCGGAAGTCGGGGCGGATAGTCAGACCTGATTGGCTCGCTTTGGGGCGCCGCTCGTTTGCCGCTTCCGGTATCGTCGCCGCCCGACGAATTTTTCTGCGCCAGCTGGATCGGCGGCGAACGACGTTTTCTCCGCCGCCGCGCGTCGCGCGTACGCCGCCGGGCGTGGAACGCCGACTATTCGTCGCATATTCGCTCCATGTATTCTGGCCTTTACGCGATGAAATCAGATAACACAAGGTTCGGCGACAACAGACAGCCGGGTAGAAGCATCGATAACTTTCCAGAAACGTCGGATACATGCAGGCGCGTTCGTCGCTGTGCGATTACAGTTGTTAAGCGGCGAAACGTGGTCGCCGGATAAAGATAAGCACACGTGTCAGTATGTATGTATGTATGTATGTATGTATGTATGTATGTATGTATGTATGTATGTATGTATGTATGTATGTATGTATGTATGTATGTATTATGGGAATGCCGGCTGCACCACTGTGCCGCCATCGCCACCATCTGGGGCTGGCTCATGCGCCCGTGCCACGTGCAGCCAGCCTGGGATCGGGTTTATGGGGCACCTATGGTTTACAGAGTAATCAGGTGGAGATGGATGAAGGCGCTTCATTACTGCTGCTCCAGTTTTCCTCTATTTGTGCTAAGGCGTTATGGGCGATGAAAGTTAGGTTTAGACAAATAAGGTGCAATAAAAAAAACCTACTCGACACAAAAGTGGGAAGAAAACAAATAGTACAAGAAGAAATGTTCACTCTAAAAAAAGTTTACTCCCTTTGCAGTGTATCTCTGCCACACCACAATAATCGTCCATCTGCCTCGTTACGTTTCCTTTCTTGAAAACGCGGCGCCCGCTACTTTCCTGTCGGGTATGCTATGACATGCTGATAACGTTCATGCCGTTCGTTAACGGAAAGTACCGGGCTCGCAGCGTTAAAGAAAGGAAACGCATCAAGGCAGATGACGATTATTGTTGTGTGAATGATATACACCCCAAAGGGTGCAAACTTTTTTTTATAGTGTTGTCCTAGGCGTTCTGTTCAAACGCTTGCACGCAGTCAGTGCTTAGTGATAGCATATTAACTGTAATCTGGGACCGGGCTTGATTACCGTACCTAAGCACGGATACCTGAAAGGACAAAATTATTTGGCAAGAACCATCAACGGAAACGTGAACGTGCTTTTATTCTTTTGATCGGGCATCTCCAAAACATATGTTTTCAGTAGGATTCCTTTTTTGGAAGCAGTGAGAACTTTTTACAAGAGTCTTGATGCAACAACGATAGACTAAAACGCAAGAAAAGGCAGCACAATTTTTCGACGCGTTGAATTTAACTTAAACGGACGTATAAACAAAGTGCACAGATGTCAAGTTTACTAAACTTCCGAGCCATTCCCCATGTTCCGACTTACGTGGCCACACGTTTCTTGAATGAATCGATTTACTTCTGACAATCCAGACAGACGTCAGTTGGGCATGTTTTCTATTACCTTTTTCTTTAGCTTACTTCCAAGCTTTGTGCTATTTCAATTTTGTGAATTTCTGTTTCTTTCCAAAGATCTAACTGATTTTCTTTATCGAATTGCGCTTTATCCTTCAGGTATTCTTTTTTACCATCGTAAGCTTGGGCAGTCATGACCTGTCCTGCTTTATAGCAGCGCTCACTTACCCGGCCCTCTTCTTCTTGGCCTCATTTCCGTCCCCTCCCGAACAAACCCACGCACCTTACTGTTTTTCTGCCTTCGTGCTTCACCAGGCTAGCAATCTGTGAAAGGGCCCTCCTGCAGCCTGTTTCAGTGTCATTCTGTCTTTCTTTCTAGTTATCTGCTTATGTACAGGGCAGGTAATGAAACATGATCATTAAAGTACGAACATAGCCTCAGGCCGCTTTACTTGCTGTACTGCTGTAAAAGCCACAATCTGCTGCTAATTTAAAATTGTAGCATTTTCGCGGAACCCGTCACCGGTGACGCTACCTGTAATGGGCTATGTTGCCGACGCAGAATAACGTTACGCCAGGATTCGTCCACATAATGGAAGGCGCGTTTCTACATTAAGCCGCAGAACAAGGCGCTTTTCGTTCCATCTCGCACTGTTCCGCGCTACTCCGTAAGTTTCTAATCGGGATACATTTTATGAATGACGTCAACGACTTACTGATTCTTCAGGAGCAAACTGCCCGAGAGACATTATCATACGTGCGTAATCGCCCGTGAAAGTAATCGGGCCAAAGTTTTTATTGGTGACGTCTATTCACGGTAGAATTTTTCTTTCAGAACAGGTCCTCTATAGCTCAGAGATTTTCTCGTATAAGCGAAACATAAACGCTCTACAGAACATCACATCGCCACGCAAAGGGCGGCAGACCTATGTGATACTGTCATGTAACTAGGCGCAACTATCTGTGATGCGCTTAGTTTGAAGGCGCAAAAACATAATCCCTCAGCACGGCCATATCCTTCCTTTGATGACTGCCGCCGCTGAAAAACTTTCCGTGAGTGACACTTGATACCGAGACAGCGTTTAAAGAAATGAAGTTTCTATATTTGGTTTTAGACAACGCTGTTCGATTTCAGAGACATCACCAACTTCTTGCATTCAAGACGTTAACATGTTGAACTCTACTTTTCTGTTCTTTCACCGCGTAGTTTCGGAGACGGTGCATAGGGAAGGTGTTTAGCAAAATAAATGATATACGTTTTGTGAGCTTCAGCGTCATTTAGCTCTTCATGATACAATTCTGATTGTTCGTGCCTACAAAGCAGCAAGCGTCCCCCAAAATAAACAAAAGATCGAGTGGACGCTCTACAATGCTAGTCTTACGTATCAGCCCTTTTGTTGATAACGCTGTTTTGTTCTTCCTTTTAGCATAGCGCATTCGTGCCTTGTCAGCATCACTAGCAAGCGTGGAAGCTGGTAGCTTCGTCTATTAGCTACTGTTGTGAATATTTCTCTCCCTTCGTCTTTTTTTCCTCGGCTGTAGTTGTTCTCAGTAATTTGTCTCTGTCAGCCTTTCAGTGCTATCTCTGGGCAGAACAACACCATTTAGAAGCCCCACTTGCATCACAAAAGGCACTAATTGCGTGCCACTGAACCTCTTTACCTCCAGGCGCTGCTATTACCATTGATGGTATCCTCTTCGTTATAAACGAAACAAAAGATCCGAGACAAAAAAAGATGCCTGTGGAAGAGGTCTTCGACGCGTCCACAGTAAGTGCCTTCAAACGAACGTTGTTATGGCACGTGGGCTCGAACCCTCGTAAAGTAAACTGGAGTTCACTTTTTGTTCCATCCCTTTCCACTCTGTGCGCTGAACACAAATTAAAATAAATTCATTCGTCATTTGTTATTGTCAGGTGTCCCAGTGCCTGTGTTGCGCATTCTCAGCCTTATCCAACAATGTTATCGTCTGGTTATTCTGTAACATAATCAATTAACTCATCTGTGTTATTAATTCTCGCTCTCAGTAACTTCCGGGCGTGTAGGACATATATCGAGCGCATTGCCCTGAAATCAGATTTATGTAATCTCTATAATGTAAGTTCCTACTCTCTAGCAGTAGATGCTTATTGATTTCTTTTTGACAACGTCACGAGGTCACGCTTATGCTACCGCTTGCGAGTGCCTCTCCATTGACGCTCGTCGGTCGCGCGATTTGTATCTTACATTTTTTTTTACAGCACTGGCGTAAAACGGCAGCTTAACAGGCATTACCCACTCAATTTTGGGTGCTTTTGACACAAGGCTTAACCCATTAAAGACCAGCGTGACCATATGGTCACGTTAGTCTGCACAGTGTATTTCAATTAATTAAGATTAACAAAACGGCACCAAAATCGCATTTGACATGCCGTTAGACAGATGAGAGTTCCCTTTATGTATATCAAGTGGCAGCAGGTGTCAGTCGCTTTGTGGGAGCATCTCACAAAGGCGGGAATAAGTGTTGCTGTGCGAGTAGCGTCGCCATGCATCACTCCCAGGGGTAATGCGTTTTTTTTTTCACTACTTGTTTAAGCAATAGTCGGATATCCTTATCTCCATATTGCTCTTTGGATATGTGACCTTTGATGAGCATTTGTGAAAGATTAATGTTTGATTTATCCATGAACGAGCGTGTTATCTTGCGCGTTGCCATATGGTCACGCTGGGCCTTTAGGCTACCTAACTTTTTATTTTTTTTAAAACTGCATTCTCATCGCTTGCACGGCTGCTGGCGCGTTCCCACTGTGGTTATTTCTTATTTTATTGTGTGAATAGGTTGATATTGAAATAAATAGCGAAGATACTCGAAGAAGACAATGACGACGTGTCAGTGATTTATATTGACCCGCGAGAGGCTAGCACCTATTCGGATGCAGAGTCGGCCGATGAAGACTCAGGCGGGCTCATTGACAATCTAATCGGGCGGCAGCTATGAGCCAGCGCAGAAACTGTTTTCCCTGACGGACGCCGCATTGGTGGATCCGACTCGGACGATGACGACCCCGGCAGGCAAGGTGGCGGAACATGAGAGGTTTCTTCTGCTGTAGTTGATGCGGCCATTCCTGCGAAATTATCCACTGCTTCTAAGTGGACGAACGGTGATCTCCAGAGAAGCCTTGACATGTTACCCTACCCAAACTTTGCTGCTTACAGGGACTTTTCAACTGTTGAGTTGTTCGAAATCTTTTTTGACGAAGCCGTTGCGGAGCAGCTAGACGAACAAACAAGAAAGTATGCGTTATTTTTCAATATGCCCCATCCGGAGGTTACCAAAGAAGAATTAGGTTTTCTTGGAGTGCTCGTTTTTTCCGGCTATAACCGCTTGCCAGGGAAAAAGTGCTATTGGGACAGCGGCTTGGATATGCGCAACACGATGGCCTACAATGCTATGCGAAGAAATCGCTTCGTACAGATAATTCGATTTTTGCACTGTGCGAAATGCAAGCCTAACGCTTAGTGACAAGTTGGCAAAGTTGCGCCCATTGATGGCACTATTGAAAGCAAGATTTCTGGACAACTTCCAACCTGTGCGTCACCTGAGCTATGACGAAAGTATGATTGAGTATTATGGTCGTCATGGCTGTAAATAGTTTATACGCGGAAAGCCTATCCGCTTCGGGTATAAAGTATGGTGCCTAAATGCCAAGAAAGGATACCTTGTAAACTTCAAAGTGTATCAAGCCAAGCAGGGGATCCCGGAACACCTGAAAAATATGAAAAGGACTTCGGAAAAGCAGCGGCGCCACTTCTTCAAATGGTGGATGAACTCGCAGCAGAGGCGCACGACCTTCGTTCCTTTTTCTATTTTGATAATTTATTCACAGGCATGCCGCTACTCAGGCATTTCAAGGCACAGGGCTACGAAGGCACGGGCACAGTGAAGCAGAACCGTGTTCCCAAAAGATGCCCTATCGCTGGACCAGAACTCGTCAAGCGCCAACCTAGCGGGTACGAAGAGCCCGTGCTGAGCGACAATGGGATAATTGTTGTCAGCTGGATGGACAATTCTGTAGTAACGATCGTAAGCACCATTCACCGCGTAGAGCCAATGTCATCTGCAGACAGCTACTCTCGTGTTCAGAACGAGCAAATCAAGGTGGCCCGCAAAAAACACTGTTGCCCAGTACAAGTTTCATGGGAGGTACGGACCAGATAGATGCAAATGTAAGCGCCCACAGGATTGCAATCCCTGGCAAAAACTGGTGGTGGTCGATTTTCACTTGACTTTGTGATGTATTTATCAGCAACGCTTGGGCGCTAATTCGTAGCACAGGGTTCAACGTCACGCAGGTGGAATTCCGCAGGCAAATTGCACAAAGCTGCCTGATGCGATGGGACAATAAGCATAGAGCACCCGATCAACACAGAATCTCAAAGACTGGTGATGTCCTGACTGGTACACGGTATGACCAAGTGGCCCACTTTGTTGCACCAATATCTAATGGCAAGAGGTGGAGGTGTGCATGAGATAATTGCAACAGCGCAGTGCACACACAATGCACAAAGTATGACGTCGGCATGTGTATTCCACGTAAGCGATAACACGGTCGTGGCCGCGCTGGCTTTGTGCCAGTACTGCGCAAATTCCGTGACCGCTGGCATCAGTACGGACTTCGGTAGGCGCAGAAGAATCGAAATGGGCCAGAACGCGAGGCGTTGTGAGAAGGTCGATTAGATGCGGGAATGCGGAGGCCACATTATCCCCCCACTGGAAAGGGGCGTCTTTTTCCAAAAGCTCGGTTCGTGTTCGTGCTATGGCGCCAAAATTTTTCACGAAACGGCGGAAGTACGAACAAAGGCCGATGATGCTGCGCACATCCTTGATACACTTCGGAACAGGGAAATGCGTAACAGCTAGGATCTTGCCTGGGTACGGTTGCACTCCGTTCGCGTCAACGGGATGTCCAAGGACGGTAATCTGGCGACAGCCGAATTGGCACTTCAATGCGTTGAGTTGCAGACCGACTCGACGAAAAACGTCCAGGACTGCTGAGAGGCGCTCGAGGTGCGTAGCGAACGTTGGGGAGAATACTATAACGTCGTCCAAGTAGCACAGGCACGTGGACCATTTGAAACCGTGAAGAAGGGAGTCCATCATGCGTTCAAAAGTGGCAGGGGTGTTACATAGACCAAACGGCATCCCTTTGAACTGATAAAAACCCTCGAGTGTTACAAAAGCAGTCTTCTCGCGGTCGAGATTGCCCCCGGCAATCAGAAAAGAAAATACCCCGCACTTGGCCAAGAGGCAACAGCCCGCGCTTGCCTCCAATCGTCATCGTCATCGTCTTCTCTCTGATCGCCTCTTCGTCATTGGAAATACTGTTCCGTAGCAATACGAAGGTGAAGAAGTCTCTCAGTTAATTAAATATTTGAATAATAGAATAATTTACCAGGTCTAAACGAACGTTAGGCGTTTCCTGTAACAATATTTTTAACATTCCATTTCTGACACCGTCAGGGCCAGGGGTTGTATTCGGAAAGCATAGTGCATTCTCATTTAGCTCAGATAGGGAAATCGGAGTAAAGCCATCCGAAGGATATAATGCAGACTGAATAGCCGGAAGCCGGTCCGTAAATTGATTTTCTAAGCCTTCGGCAATCTCTTAGGCAGGTGCTAAATTCCTCCCGGGCCAAACGATCGAGTCTAATGCTAAGGGCGTTAGGAGAACCTTCCTAGCACGAATAAATGCGAATAGCGCACTCTTACTTCGCTTAATTTGATAGATAATCGTAATGCCTAATCTCACATACATCTCTGGCTCGATTAACAGTACGCTTAAGTACACCAGCGTGAAACTGATGATTTTTCCAACCTGTCGGGCACTCATCGTGCGGAAGCATTTTCCAAGTGACTTTTCTTTTTCTATGGCCCCGTGCACACTGATCAGTCCACCACCGACAAGCGGTGTCTTTAGCCGAATTCAGTTTGCTCCAGGAACCCTCTAGAATTGAGCAAATTGTTGAAGCGATTTTCTTATCAATGGCATTGGCAAGTTTCGAAACGGCTGAACGCAAGGAAGTCTAAGTTCTCATATTTCACAAATGTGCATGTCTGGTATTCTAAAGATGTTATTGGACAAATGATTTCGAATGACACAAGAAGATGATCACTGTTGGTTGCTGATTCAACTGCTACCCACAACTAAAGCTTGATGACAGCGCTGCAAAATGTAAAATCTTGCACTGAACGAGAGTGGCCTCTAGCACACGTTACTTGTCCTGTGTTCTGACAGGAAAGGTGACTATCAGTAGTCCCTTCGCATAGTTGTTTACCACACTAATCTGTTTTTAGGCCGTACGACACATGATGCCAATTACAATCCCGCTGCAAACAATATGTCTTTTCTACTGGCAGCCACAGCCCTATCAAGTTGACGGGTATTTTGCACACCGGTGGGGAAATAAGCATCTTTAATTAAATATCCATGATTGCCTGGGAGACATCAATCTATTGCCAAAATTTCGCAGTCGGAATCCATGAATTGAAAAGAAATTTTCGCCTTGTGACCAATTTTACTAGAAACAAGTATCAGTAGTCCTCCACTTCGCGAGTGCCGATCTAATCAGAAAGACCGAAAACCTCTAAAATGATTTTTTCCTTGGGTGAAAGCCAAGTTTCTTGAACAAATATGACATCTGCATTACCTTGAACATATCGGCAAGATAAATCTGTTCAAGCTGAGAATATAGAGCGCCAGTTCCACTGCAGTACTTTCAACTGTACGATGGTGTCGATCGCACCGCAGCACCAACTGCCACCTTTAGAGTACTTTCTTTAAACATGAGAGGTGGTAGGATCTTTTTTGATTTTGGTTTCATGATTGTCGAAATTGAGGATTCCGTGCGTTTGGGAGCTCGAGTGCCAAGTTTCATATCTGTGACACTAACGGTGTCTGAATAAGGAGGCTCACCCTCGTCTGGTTGTTCTAGCGCAGTAGTGTCTGTCGAATGTTCTACAAATGTAGAAGGCATCTCTACCTCGTTGCTAGGCATTTGAGGTATGGCGTTTGATACTGCATCGGTATTATAGTGGTCTTCATTATTTGCATCACCTGACTGGAAATAATTTGCGCTAAGCAATCAGATAGGCTGAATGTCAATTTATCCATAGCTTTAGCCGTATCTTTTTCCACAGCAGAGCCAATTGCTTCCTAGAGATTAAAATCTATGCTTAGGACGTCGCGCGCTGTAACACCAGGGTTATCCGAAGGCTCTGCCTTTAATAACTGCAACTGCATCTCTTCGGGAGCAGCGACGGCGGTCGATTATTTCAAGAATTTGTATTTCCTAAGCGCGAGCTGAGCAGTTCGGATAGTCTGCTTTGTGTGTTCCCCCACAGAGGCAGCACTTTCGATATTGTGCAGAGCATTCACTTGAAGGATAATCATCTTCACTGGTGCGGCAGCACAAGCTCGACTTACATGCTCCTGCGTTTTGCCCGAATCTCCAACAATTCTGACATTGGATTCGATGTGACGCGAGTGGCTCTACACGGAACACGAGAGGCCACACCTTTATTTCTGACGGACATGATGTGCCCACAGACGTAGCAATTATTGATTCCGTCGGAATCCTCTCGTTATTTACCAGTTGATTGCAATGGTAAATAGCAATGACGCCTGCTGCTGAGAGGTTGTCCAGGGTTTCAGTTGGACTTAATCTGGAGTCTACGCCCCCTACGAAACCCTTGGTGCAGGAAGGTGAGGCGGAATAGAAGCACTCACCGGGGTGGAAGCGAATGAAATGCATTCCAGTAGGTCTTCAACACAGGTCTGGTCGGGTGACCGAAGAACTATAGCTCCTCGTCCGAACGCTGGCATTCATGCTGCGCTACCCATTCATGCCCGACTCGAATCCTTACACTACACACATCACGAAACGCTCGGAAGCAACCTAAGACAGCTCCGCTATAAAATCAAGCTCAAGGACTAGAATTTTGTTATCTGCAACAGGTTATCTTCAAATTCTATCATACTTAAAAATGATCACCATCTCTAATATAACTATCATGAGCTCTGTCATTACAAAAAAGAAAAACAACTTGGAAAATGCTAAGGCACCTCTACCTTGTAGCATGAGTAGCCATGGTAGAATAAGGTTTCTCGTTACGAAATTTGTATACACTTTCACGACTTTAAGTTACTGCTTGCTACTTTTTTATTATTATCTGATTTAACGATATCTGTTGCCTAACTGCTGTGCCTGTCACTGCGATTAATCGCACGCCGGCAATTGTTGACTTCACATAGATCTTGAATAAAAATGACCCATAAGAAACGTGGGGTTCTTCATAACGCGACACACGACGGTCTAGACTATCGCTTCTTTGTATCAAGGCTCAATGCGGGCCCTAGGGCACCTCGTGAGATGAGACAAAGGCGTCTTCGCAAACCACATCTAACGGGCGACATGTTTCCGCAGATTCCGCCCCATTGTTCGCTTCAGTGAGCCGAAAACGTTCTTCAGCCACTTTTCTGTTCTAATTTTGCGGCCTTTTGTCAAGCTACGCTGTGCACATCGTGGTTTAACGTCAAATTGAATGCCATTGTTTGGGGGTCTTGCACCATCTCGGCGGCTCTATGCGTAGACGTTGGGCAATGCAGGGGTGGCTCAAATTTGTGGTTGCGATATGTTGCCATATTGCGAAAAATAATAAATCTTGAAGAATGGTGAATACTGCTATTTAGTGTTCGTTCTTTATTCCTACAGCGCAAAATAGGAAAAGAAAGACAGAATGTTGGCAGTCACCTAAGTATCCTCGCGTGAGTTGAATGGGAAAGCTTGAAGACTTGTCTAGGTTATCACCTTAAAACTCCTTCGTAATCAATCTAATTCAATGGTTTTTCACCTCAATCCATCTTAGCCCACTTTTGGGAAGGGCCAAGTCGGTTTATCGGATGTGGGCCATGGCGCCGTGGCTGTTCACTGTGGCATTTCGCAGAGCGAGCCGCAGTTAGTACTACACCGGGAACGTGACGTCATCACTTGGTCGTGAAGGCAGCGGTATGTTTATGAACGCATCAGAATAATGTATTTGAAAGAATATTTGAATTCTGCACTCACTAGTTCTTACATAAAAGGCTTACAGGAGACCTGCTTTCACGCGCATGTAGTTGTTTGTAGGGAACAGAGATGTTTAACTGTTAGAAATGGCAAGTTGATTAATGCATAAATGGCTTAATCTGCTTGTGGCAGCTGAAAAACTTTCCGCCCGGTATGTGTACACGTCCTCACACGTACTAAATACATGGAGTTATGCAAACGTGTATTCTTGCCCGGGATAAAATGTATTATCATGCCAAATAAAAAATTTAGTGCCCAATAGTTTAGTTTGACCCTGGTATGCCTTATAATAAGAAAATTTATAACAAGATTTTGGACCTTTATATCGAAGAACAAGGTCTTAAGCAGGGCCAAAATAGTGCCTTCAAACCCAGTAAAAGGATTTCTCTTGAGGAAAAGCTTCCTGTGCTCCATTTCGTACATCTGGTTCAAACCTGTTGAAGCTACGGAAGAAGAAGTCCTGTCAACAAAATGTAACACAAATGTAACACAACAAAATGCTTCGCTGCTCGTCAGTAGCGTTTTCTCGCAAGAGCGGGCACGCGAGGCCGCCGAGACGGACTGCAAATAAAACAAAAATTACGAAAAAAACAACAAAAACCAAACTGACTTAAAACAATCTGTTAGCACTCGTATGAATCCTTGATTTATGTTTTCTATAAGGGCTATTTCTTTAATTCAGAATTGAGCCTATAAAAAGAATTTTTCACAAAAATCGGTAAAAAAACTGAACGAATCCGAAGCGTGAATGCAGCCTCTGCAACAAGTCCATCTAGCCTCCACAGCGCTGCACCTGATGTATGATAGGGAGTAAAGTGAAAAGGTACATAATCAGCAACAGCGTTTTTTTTTTCGAGGAGGCACCCGGCATGGACAAAATGTTCTCTTTCTCCAGTTAGCTTGTAACACAGATACAGGGAAGATAACAAAGAAGGAAAGTAACGCGCAGCTTCTTTTCGGTAGCATGTGCATCAACATCTTCACCTTTGTCAACCTGCGGCGATCACCCGCAGCGTTAATTAAGGCTGTGTCGCTGTGGTCTGCGCTCCAGGCCTAATCAAATTCTTCCACAGACTGGTGAAACACTAAGTTCGCACACAGCGCCATCACGCTGTCCAATCAATAGCCACCCAGCGTTGGTCACACAAACATACCACGCAAATAAGAACCGCAGTCGGTGCGCTTCCTAACGTCGGCAAACACAGCGGCACAACGAAATTAAAAACGAAACTATGACCGCAAGGGATATCTCTTGCGGCATGCTGCAAGTCAGTGAAATGAAGAAATCGATCAGCCGTATCCATGCCCGTTCCGCGACAGTCGAAACAGTGAGCTGACCGCAATCTGTCGATGGTGTATTAGCAATACAGGTCGGAGGCCGAAGGTAAGAAGTCACACAAACGTCTTTGAAGCCATTCAGGAAGTGACAGGACAATGCACAAAGGACCGCATACCTAGTTACGATCATTCCTTTATCTCATTCTTCATTGTCTTCATATTTGAACTGTAGTTTTCTATCCCGATGTTGAATTAATCTCAGCACTGTCTCGGATCGAAGAAGAAGAAGCGCCTCCTTGCTGGAGGGTGCCCTTGCTCACGAGTACGCGCAGCCAGGGGCTACCTAAACGGAAATGAATAAAAAGAATGCCTGGTGCTCTGAACCTCGCTTCTTGTCAGTAAACCGTACGCCATGTTTAACACCTGCTCTACCTATTCAGCTGCCAGGCCTCCCGGAACTACCTTAAGAAAGTGATAGCACAGAAAGGAGAAAAAGAATACTAAAGTGCAGAAGAGCTCTCGAGTACACTGCCATCTATACAGAGAACAACAACAACCAAAGCCTTATCTCAAACATCTTCTAAGCACCAGTCGCGTCGGACGACCAAAAAGCAGCTTTTAGACGTGACGACGATACTAAGGTTTTTCGCTCCGAGCGCCGCACCCCGACTAATGCACACCGTTGTTACAGACGCTCCTTCGATCTGGCGCTCTCCCTAACTTTTATTGCTTTTTCCCTTTTCACCGATGAAACCAGACGTGAAGTTCTTTCTTTCACTACATACCCAGTTTCACAAGGCCACAGGAATGTCTGAATAGGCATTCTGAACTTCTGTCCGAACTTTATTTCTGTCTGGGAAACCTCACACTTCGTTCAGTCATCCGATATGCCAAGCCAGTGCTCACAAATGCTTGTACTAGCGTGCTTCGAAAGAACAGGTGGACAGCCAGACGTAATGACAAATGCATTGTTGTGGAAGGCAACCAGCCAATGACAAGGAGCTTTTGGGACGCAAGCCAGGTGAACATCCTCGCTACAATCTAGATAAGCTGTGTGGCGAAAATGTATATTACACATCAGTAATTTACTCCCGTCGTCGCTATATGACACAACTGAGCATAGGCTGCGCCACACAGCCAAGCGGAATCTCATTTTTGCCGTTGATGGAATAGTTTGCTGAGATGAATGGTCCTGTATTTGGCACAGACAACGGCAGCTGGGGGTGATAATGCTGCATTGTACTACTTCGAGTAATTATAGGTGCTTTTGCTGTTTAATGCCGAACAAGTATTCCTAACTTATGAGAAAGTTTCAAAGGCCCCCTCAATATCTTCAAAGCCTTACGTAGCCTCACATGTCGACCTTCGTTGGTAGTTCCTTACCTTTCAATGCTACTGTTGTTTTTTTTTTTGGCTGATACTAACGTAAGTAAACATTGCCTAACCATCAGCGGAAATCGGATCCCTCGAGAGCTGCATTCAAGCAAGAAAACAATCGTAAAAAAACGAGCATAACAATAAGATGAGAAACGGTTTGCATAGGCCACGTGGACTGTAATGATGAGGCAAACTTTAACGTAGGCATAATGAATAAAATAAATAAACAGCAGCAGAAAAATATGAGAGAGCAAGAAAAGATAATATGAAGAGGCTTTGTAATTTACTGAGCGCCACCGAATTGAAGTCACTCACAATGAACTTCAAGAAATAAAAGGCAACACAGGAGCATTTCATAGGCTTCAAGTGCAAAGAAGCTGACGCAGCCAATAAGCAATAAGTAAAACATTTAAAAGATGACATTGTCAAGCCCGTCTACTTCGATGCTTTTTTTACACAGGTGCCCCGAAGTCACATGTATGGGCCGAGATACAGCAAAGAGCCAATTATGGTGAGGTAGCTCTCTTCTATACGTTGTAACGACTTATCAAATGTTCATTAGCTCCCTTATATATGTTGACAAGATATGGAAGAGAGCTAATGCTATGTCACTAACTCATATGTGTGGCCCGCTGTCTACGCGGGTTCCCAGAGACCATGCCACTTTCCACTGCATCATCAAGAAGCTCACTGATGTCGTAGTTTATAGGTCGGCGGGTTGATACATAGTCCGAAAGGGAACCGATGGGCAAAAAAGAGAGAGAGAATCGTAGCTCACGTTCTGTCACATATATACGACAGTGTTGTCTAAACTATTTATTCCACCACTGCCGTGGTGGCATCGTCTATGAGGCCTTCGAAAAAATGCATGAAGGGTCGGTTCTGGTTGGCGATAGAAAGAACTCGAAGTACCGGGCCACACGCTTTGTCTCCCCATAACAGCACAGACACCTTACTTAGCCCTCGCGCTGGAGGCTGAATCAGGTCCGCGGAATGTTTTCTCACTGCGAACGGCAGTTATGACGGCAGTTATGAACAAACAGTTTCGTCTATACTATGTTTATTTCTTCGCCATACTTTGGTTGGGGCACCGAACAACGCGACGTGAAAGAATGTATGCCGTCTAGTACCAATGATGTGGTCCTAAGAGAAGTATAATAAGCACACAGCTACCTACATGTGTGTTCTCAATATGAAAGAGAGAGAATGAATACACCAGGAAGACGAAGAAGAGCACGGAGCAGACACGTCTCTCACATCGGCTCCGTCTTTTTCGATGTTCCGCTGGCTAATTTTTCGAGGTACGACGATTTCAAGCACATCATCAGATTCGTGAAGTTGCCCAGACTCGACTGATACGAAGTTTCGAGGTGGGAACCAATTTTTGACAATTTTATTGGACTTTCTCTGTTCATCTCACTACGTGCGGAGCTAACCCTAGCGAGGAGCAGGGCCCATTAGGCCTTGCCGGCCTACGTGCCAGGGGGACATGGCAGACTCCCGTATGGAAGAGGAAGAGGACAACAACGAGGAAGATTTCGGTTGGCATGTGGCTACCGGACGACGATCCCGTGCTGGAAAGAAGAGCAGCAACGCGGCGAACGCGACGCCAAGCACCTCGCAAGCGTCCGGCAGAGACGCCGCTACCGGTGGCAGCAAGGGACCCGCCACCAACACCGGCTCTATCAAGTACCGTATAGTCAAGGCCTCAAGGATGCCCCAACTGCCCGAGGAGCATCGGAAAATTATAATCAGGCCACGAGGAGGACTAAACTTGAGCAAAGTAAGTACCACCGCTATTGGAACTGCAGTGATCGAGGCTTCAGGCCTAACGGCAGAGCAAGCAAGTGAAGACATGGTGTGCCCCAACTTCACGCAAAATATCGTGGTGGTGAGCACGCCTGAACCAGACCATGCGGCAAGGTACGTGAGAATGAAGTCCTTCAAAATCGTGGACACGGAGTACGAGGTCAGTGCGTACGAGACGGCCCCGCACGCCACGTGCAAAGGGGTGATTAGACAAGTCGACATCAGGGACTCCCAGTCTACTATCACAAGGAATATCGTGCATGAGCGCAACCCGCTCGCGTTGGCCGCAAAGCGCATCAAGACGTCGGGCTCAGTCATCGTCCTCTTCGATGGACTGAAAGTGCCAAACTTTGTGCGCTACGGGCCGACCTTGTTGAGATGTTATCTCTACAGGAAACAATTTGATGTGTGCTTTACTTGTGGTAGGGTAGGACACCGCTCGGACGTGTGCCCCACGCCGGACTCTGTTCAGTGTAGAGGGTGTGGAGCCCCCAACCCACGAGCGGACCACGTTTGCACGCCCAAGTGCAAGTTCTGTGGAGGAGACCATCCCACCGGAGACAAGACGTGCAAGCAGAGATTTCAAACACCCTATGTGGTACGAGCTCGCCGAAGGGAACGTGCCCGGTCACGATCGGCCACGAGGGAGAGAAGCCGCTCCAAGTCGGGAGGATCGTAGGTGCAAAGGGAACGCGCCCGGTCGCGATCGGCCGCGAGGGAGAGAAGCCGCTCCAAGTCGGGAGGAGCGCAGGCGCGCTTAGAAGATGGAACACCTGGTGCCAAGCCGACAGTTGGGACCGCCTGGGCGGATAAAGTCAAAGGTACGGTGAGAATCATTGGTGGCGCCACTACGCCGGCGGTGACTGAAAGCAATGATGCCAGAATAGAACAGTTGATTAGGGAGGTAAACTCTTTGCGTAAAGCTAATGAAGAGCTGACCAAACAGGTAGCAGAACTGAAAAAGAAGGCACAGCCGAGCACTGCCAGCGTAGCAGTAGCCAGACCAGTAGGTCAAAGCAACGAACCAAGCGAGGGAGATAACTCCCCCGCCCCGAAAAAAAGAGCAGTAAGCCCCGAAACTGACTCGGTTTTCTCAGTCCTCAGCGAGCTGAAAGAGGTAATCAAAGAAATTAGAGAGACGACGGAAAGGACTAACTTTAAAGTGGATAAACTATGGAAATGGAGGTTAACGGCCGAACAGCGATTCAAGAAACTCGAAACGAAATGCGACGACGACGAATTCTTGCCGTCAGAATCAGAAAGCGTAAAATCGCTCTCCGGAACGTCAGGGGGCGCTCCAAAGAGATCGATCGCGGGTAACAGCAAAATTAACCCATTCAATAATCATGGATAGTGCCCACAGTTTTAGTGTGTGGCAGTGGAATTGTCGCGGATTCCACAACAAAAAGGCATCGCTGCGCCAATTAATTAGATCGATGGGGGTCAAACCAAAAGTAATTATGCTGCAGGAAACTTTAGCGGACGAAGTAAAGCTAACCGGGTACAAATCGGTATGTAGAGAAAAAGATTCCGGCAGGGGATTGGCCACCCTCGTTGACAAAAAGCTACCCTTTATCGAACACGATATCCATCTCGGATTGAGTAAAATCGAGTATATCCTAGTAGAAGTCGTACTCAAAAGGCACAAGGGCAGGGCGCAGAGTATCTTCTGCCTGAACATTTATAGCAGTCCCACCTACAAGAAACAAAGCTTTAGGGCACTTTTCAACAAGGCACTCGCAGTCGCCAAGAGCTCCCCGCTCATCATCGGAGGGGACTTTAATGCCCCCTACCAAGCGTGGGGATACGCTTGGAATACAAAGAAAGGTGAGGGGTTATGGAACCTTGCCACGGACCTGGGACTGTGCCTGATCACCGATCCGGCTTTCCCCACCCGCTGTGGCACGTCCACGTGCAGGGACTCTACGCCCGACCTAACTTTTGTCAACAACTCGGAACAAGCTAGTTGGGAAAACTCGGGCACCGATCTAGGCAGCGACCACTATATCATACACATAGGTATAGGTATGCCGAAACAAGAGACTAGAACCTTTCGGTGCACGGACTGGGACCTTTTTAGGAAAGTTAGAGCGAAGAGACTAGAATCGGAACCGATAGAAGCGGGCAGACAGTCCTTCCAGACCTGGATCGACCAGCTAGAAGAGGACCTCAGGGAGGCCACTAAAGAAATTAAGACCGAAGAAAACATAGAGAGCATAGACAGTAGGCTCGCGCATCTGATCGAGGCCAAACAATCCATTCTGCAAAGATGGAAAACGCAAAGACTGAACCGAAAGCTCAGGAAAAAGATAGCGTTGCTAAACAGACAGATCGAGGAGCATTCGAGAACGCTCGTGAAACAGCAGTGGGACGAAGTTTGCCACTTGGCAGACGGCAGAATCAAACATGGAGGCAGTTGGAACATCCTCAAACATCTATTGAACGAGAGCGACACTAAGTCAAACAAGAGAACAGCAATTACAAAACTGGTACATCAAGTCAGCCAGTGCACGACTCAGGAGGTAGTCATGAGACAGCTCGCGGACAAATATCTCCCGCTCGAACAACCGGGCGATAGCGACGAACGCGTGGAGTACATGGGAGGACCGTGCGAGGATATGGACCGCGATTTCACCGAGGGTGAGGTACGGGCCGCCCTCCATGGTCTCTCTAGTAGATCGGCAGCCGGACCCGACGGTATTACCAATAAACTCTTAATGAATCTAGACGATGAGTCGATCACTTTCCTGACGGATCATTTCACCGAGTTGTGGAGAAAGGGAGACTATCCGGAGGAATGGAAGATAGCTAACACCATCCTCATACCAAAACCGGGCAAACCACTCCATCTAGATAACCTACGTCCAATATCGCTTACATCGTGCATAGGTAAAGCTATGGAACACGTTATTCTTAATAGACTCACTAGATACGTCGAGCAAAATGACATACTCCCATATAACATGATCGGTTTCCGGCCCGGACTATCGACTCAGGACGCCATGCTCCTGATCAAACACCAGCTCATACACGTTAGCCCGGTGCACGCGAGAGCGATTCTGGGACTAGACGTCGAAAAAGCTTTTGATCGCATAGAGCACAAGGCCATCCTCGAGGTCCTGTCCGAGCTGGGGTTGGGCGAGAGGCTATACAGTGTAGTGAAGGCGTTTCTGGGCGGTAGGCAAGCGAGCCTCACGCTAGGTGAACTAAAATCGAAGGCGATGAACCTGGGAAACAGGGGCACCCCGCAAGGGGCCGTACTTTCGCCCATGCTATTTAATCTAGCAATGACCAGAGTCGCGAGGAAACTGGAGAGTATAGAAGGTATACACTTTGCAATATACGCCGATGATATAACCATATGGAGCGCCAACGGTAACGTAGGGCAAACGGAGACCAGACTGCAGGAGAGCATACACGCCGTGGAAAGCACGCTAGGCGAGATGGGACTCAACTGTTCGGCGGCAAAGTCGGAGCTTTTGGTCCTAAAACATCGACGCAGGGGTCGAAGACCCAGGGGCTACGTCCCTGGGGAGGAACCCAAGATTATGTTACGCTGTCACGACGGATCCGCGATCAGGCAGGTGGAAAATATTAAAGTTTTAGGCTTCCACATAGCAGCGGGAGGTACCAACATGAATGCCATTCAACACATTTCAAACAAGACGGACCAAGTCATCAGATTACTAAGGAGAATAAGCAACAGACACAGAGGCCTGGGTGAGGACAGCGCTCTAAGGCTAGTGCATGCCTTGGCTCTATGTCACTTCACCTACGTGGCAGGTCTATTTAAATGGTCGCAGGCCGAGCTGAACAAGCTAAACACTCTGATCAGAAAGTTAGTGAAGGCTACCCTAGGTATACCCATCAGCACCTCGAACGTGAAGCTCATGAACCTAGGCGTGCACAATACGATAGAAGAGATGGCGGAAGCGCAACAGATGGCGCAGCAGGAAAGACTGACGAAAACTCGAGCGGGCAGGCTTATACTCAAAGCGATAGGGACAGACGCAAATAGATCGATGAACCCGAAGGAATCCGAGGTAGAATTGAGCGGGCAACTTAGAGACGCGATCAGAACCACCCCCCTCCCGAGAAATATGCACCCGGAACACAACGTTAGCAGGAGAAAAGCGAGAGCGAAAGCTTTGTTGAAAGAAATTGAACAGCTAGGACAACAGGCGGCCCTTGTAGACGCTGCCTGGGTCCAAGGCAAAGAGGCCTACACCGCCGTGGTGGTCGACAGCCGGGGCGAGGTACGGGACGCCGTCACCATCTTCACTAAGGATTCCACGGTGGCGGAGCAAGCCGCGATTGCTCTAGCCATCAGGAACCGTAAATGGTCTTTCATCTATAGCGATTCCAAAGCAGCAATTAAGAGCTTTGACAAAGGCTATGTAGCTGGGACTGCGGCTAAAATTATCGACAAGGTCGAAACTATCAAAACAGAAATCCGATGGTTTCCTGCACATATGGGACAAGTGGACGAGACTCGGCCCAACCTCAACGAGGTGACGAACGACCTGGCACGAGGACTTGCTTGCCGTGCCGGTCAGAACCGAACCGCCGCCCACTACCATTCCGGGGAACATAAAGATCAGTTACTAACTTACAACGACATCACTAAATATTACTACTTGGGGCGTAGGCAATTCCCTCTGCCACACGTAAAATTGAACAGGGCTCAGGCAGTGACGCTACGTTTACTGCAAACCGGGACGTACCCCACTCCGTATTTCATAAATAAAATTCACCCCGAAAGAGAAATTAGGAAAGAATGTAACGTGTGCGATGGCATCATTGACATCAGACACATGCTGGCGGGCTGTCCCGCGACTCTCGCCGACCCCGAAGAAAAATGGCTTTACTGGCACAAGTTGATAACAAGCTCTTCATATCAAGATCAGCTACGGGCTGTCCAGAGGGTCCATGATGACGCCATAAGGCTCGGCCTGGCGGTGCCGACATGGACGCGGCCCGCCTCGGTCTGAAAATACCGGGCTTCAGGACACTAATAAAGTTTTGTGAATGAATGAATGAATGAATGAATACACCAAATAAATTGAACTCTAAGAATATGAAAATAAAAGCACCAGCAAGACGTCCGCTAAAATTTCATCTGGTTCCTTTTTTTTCGTTTTCACCTTTTCTTTTGCAAAGTGACAAAAGAAGTAAACATCACTTCTCAGCCCCATTTTATACTAGCCTTCACAGCTCTGACTGATGATCACATTGATCACATAATAACGCAAGTTTACCATACAAGACGCACAGCCAGTTCGGCCGGCCGTGCGCAATTTAAGGGTTGAAGGCGGCCGGGCTATCAGGCCACTCTGGATACTCGACCACGAGTCTCAGAAGAAGAAAATAGAGAATCCGCGACCCCTAAATTACACAGAAGTAGGTTCGCCTGTGGTTCGCGCACGGCAGTCAAATATGTTCGCACATGTTGCCCCACTTACGCACTTACACTTTTCGGTTGGCGAGACTGATAGACATGATGTTCCCAGGGGTGTTCCGCAGGGTGGTGTCCTTAGCCCAATATTGTTCAATGTCATACTGGCGGACGAGCTACCTTGCTGACGAGCTACCTGAAACAGCGCGGATCAGTACGTACGCGAATGATATCTGTATCAGGTCATCCGTGGTCACACTTCCACAAGCGCGTGCAAGGCTTCAACGTGCGGCTACCATAACGGCGAAGTACTTGCGCCGTATAGGCATGCAACTCTCAGCAACTAAGTGTGCAGTCTTGAAATTCACGCACAAATCAATGTCACAATATCGTATCGTTGTGGACGGAACGGCGCTCCCTTTAGTCACACACCACAGATTTCTTGGCGTGATGATAGACCGCAGTCTTGGACCAAACATGTTACTGCGCTTAGGGCTAAACTGACCAACTTCATACATGTTCTTCGTGCAATATCAGGACTGAGACGGGGCCCCTCTGAGCGAAGTATGTTTGCTCTAAGTGTACCAGGCACTTCTTGTGGGCTACATACGCTACAGCATGCCTGTGCTATCTAACATGGGGTCATCTTGTATACGCATGCTGGAGAGCCTTCAAGCACAAGCACTACGGATATGCGTTGGCTTGCCACCCTGCACGTCAAATAAGGGCACAATAGCGGAAGCACGGGCTTGTCCAATCGACATATGCAGGTCTTGTGAACCTGTGCGAACCTATCTTCGCCTGCTAACCTGACATTAACACCATCCACTGTCAACACTTCCAAGCACCAGCCTTGACTGTGGTTTTTGTAAAGCTATTGCATGCCACGCAAGCATTATACCTGAGGTTCCAGGCCACCGACCTCCCCGCGTCACCTCCATGGGCATTGCCACGACCACTAGTGAGGCTTCAGATACACAGAATTATGAAGAAATCTCACGTTTCCTCCATTGGCTAGAAACATCTCACGCTGTTCTATATATTTTCATTATATAGTGGGACTGTGCAAATATATACCGGTGGTTCGGTCACGCCATCGGCCACAATGGCCGCATTTGTCATCCCACAACTTGGAATTACTCGACGATTTCGATTAGACCACAAATCGACATCTACGGAACTTGCGGGAATACGGCGGGCTGTCCGTTTTATGAGAACGCAGACACCTCATAAAAGGACGGTATTGTGGGATGCCAAATCAGCGCTACAGGCGCTAAAATGCTTTTTAAAGAAAGAACCATACTTCCTGCTCGTGCTGGAAATCGTCTAACTTCATCACAGTGCCGAGTTAAGTGGCCACGTGACCACTTTTCAGTGGGTACCTAGTCATTGCGGTGTTTTTGGCAATGAACTCGCAGACAATGACGCAAGATCGGCCTCCTCTTCCTCTGATGAAGTACGGACTGCCTACTCGCGACCTGACACCAACTCCATGATCAAGGCCCTCATGCAGGACCTTACAAAGGCTTACAGAGCCCACGATGACAACATTCACACACGTCTACCTATGATCGACCGAGACATGTAAATTCTGTTTGCCCCCGAAGCTTACACGGAGCAAAACATCATTGCTACACAGAATTCAGCTCGGCGTTGCTGTCACCCGTCGCTACGCGCACCTCATCGGCCAATCGAACAGCCCTGATTGTGAACACTGCCGGATGCCTTAAACACGTACTGTGCGATTTCCCAGCATATATGCTACAAAGTTTCCTAGACGTTGCAAAGTTTCCTAGCCAGCGTTGGCAGGCAACCACTGTCGGAGGAAGCTATCCTCGGCCCATGGCCTGACACTGCCATTTAAATGCGTGCAACTAAAGTGTTGTTGAAGTTTCTGCAGGACACTAAGCTCCACGAGCGGCTCTAGCAAGACAACTGTCTCACGTACATAAGCACTGACCACTTCTCTTATCATCATCATCATCCATCCCAGTACTTTCGCTCCCCTTCCTTCTTCCCCAGTGCAGAGTAGCAGACTAGAGTGCACTAGCTCAGGTCGACCTCTCTGTCTTTCCTATCAATCAATTATATTATATATATATATATATATATATATATATATATATATATATATATGTATATGCGTGTGTTGCTCCGAGAACAGAACAGGTGTGACTCCGAGTTGCACACTTTCAAGCAAGAATCTGTTCTTACTCGAAGTTCTTCCAGAAAGCGCAGTTAGCTAGGAAGCAAGGGGAAACGAAGAAAGAAATGTCGAACAAGGGCACGTCGTGAAGTTCATTTTCATCATCTCTATAGGGAACTAAAGTGCGCTTTCTGTTTGACTGCGCTAAACTCTATCTGCAACGAACAAGTTAGCCTAGTTTTACCAAGGTTCTAGTTATCTAAGTATACGTTACTCTGTTTTGAGGATGTACTGCGACCTTCTTCGTATATATATATATATATATATATATATATATATATATATATATATATATATATATATATATATATATATATATATATATATATATAAAAGCGGGATCGGTAGAGAAGCCTGACGCGCGCTTCATAATCTAACAACCCATCAGGCTCAGTTTATTAAAGTGACTCGCAGCGAACCGGTTCTTCGCATATTAGCTGTACAGGAAAATGCTTGCTTTGGACGGGAACCTGACAGGCAACCGCGGTGATCGAAGAGGCGAGTCTGTTACCGATGTGCATCGACCCATCACGGCTTGCCCTGCAGCAATCACCGCTATGCAAATTTCCGAATAGCATTATCTGAACGCGCTTCCTATCTTCTCCCTGATTTTCTTTTGTTTTGTTTTCATCCCGGAACTCGCCTTTGTATTCCTCGGGGGCAAAAAAAAAAAAAAGTACGGGCCGTAAATTTCGCCATGGAAAACGCGGCTTGGTACACGGAAGCGGACAGCGACGTCAGTTGTAGAGGGCAATCAATGGGCGAAAGCCAACTTTGCGGACGCGACATATAACCCAAGCTTATCACTCATAAAGTGTTACCGCAAAAAAACATGCGCGAGGCATTTCGACTTTGATGACCAATCGATAGTGACGCGCGCTACTCTTCTGTGACGCGCGCTACCAGCTACTCTTCTTATCTACTGTTCCACGTAGTTCGTGTGTTCCGTAAGAGTACGCGAGAAAAGAAAGGAACGACGTCTCGGCGTTAAACGCAATATCTGTGGCTTCATTCTAAATTTTTCTAGAAAACATTCAGGAAATTTTATCTTTTTATTAGTGTGTATCCGGAATGCACGCTGTCACTTTTTCTTCTGTACATCACTCGAGCAAACTTCACCATTTTCATACATTCCGTTTTAAACTGATGTGAATTCAGGGAAGAAAATATATAAATATATGTGCGTAATTTCACAGCAAGAAGGAAAGTAAAATATAGCCCCTGATATAAACTGCCTTTATTTATCTCTCACTTCTTTCCTCTTTACGTTCGCTCTCCCCAACTCCAAGGCGCTGAAGCTCCTAACGGGCTCCTTAAGCGCTGTACAACATAGGATCTCTTCCTGCCTATAGTCTCTCTCTCTCTCTCTCCCTCGGTACAGGAAGGTCAATTAGGCACTTATACGTATAGCAAAGAGCAGCAGGTGGCTATATGAGCCACTGCTAGAGTTTGCCATTGCTTCAGGCCTTTTATAGCAGAATTATTTCAGAAAAAGAAGTAAATCGGTAATTTAGACCTCCTCCTGACTATACCTCTTATGTTTACCGGCGTGATCAAACATTAAGCACTATAAGGATGTGGCTATCTCATCGCAAAATTTTTCATTAACCCCGATTTACAACAAGTGATGGTACATCAATTCTAAGGAAAAGAAATAGAACAATAAAAAAATCACCTAAGGTCGAGTTTCGAAAACAAAGCCAGCCACGATGATGTGGCAAGCCAGTCATACGAGATATTGAAGCACGAGTCGTGGGGGCTTATTAGATTGCTTTTAGGCATAAAAGGAGTTAGGAAGAAAAATCGAAAGCGCTACCTGGCAACTGCCGCCACAAGGAACTCAACGCCTGCGTACTTAAAAGGCATTAGGTGATACAGAATAAAGGCGATATCTGTAGAATCGTGAAATCAAATACAAAAAAGAAAGAGAAATGAAGGGTTAGAAGAACAGGGTGGAGCCTGCCTCTTTGAGAAATGACAGATGGTCTCTGAACTTTATTGCGTCTAAATGCAGAGGAGAAGAGGATGTCCTCCATCATTTTAAGTAAAGCTGATAGTGTCGAGTTGGCAAGGCTACATTTCTCTCAAACGGTGCCACAGAAAAACACGAACACAGAATCACACTACGAACAAAAGCACCTTTCCTTTCTCTTTCCTTGAAATCCGCCCATTCAGTCATCAATCAGTAGCCTTGTGCAAGCGCAGTCAGCTGCATTTTACTTGGGAGGTAGACTTGATAACCCATTTGGACGATCGTATCTTAACAAATATTCTACATTAAGCGAACGTGAAAGTGATCACAAATAAATATTTAACCGGAAAACAGCGCATTCACGGGGAAGAAGGAGAATGAGGAACACAGATTAGAAAGCAAACTGAAATTATAATTTAGAAATTACTACAAATGACAAACAATAACTCATGTCATCTGCGCCTCGAATGCAATAGCCACTTGGACTTATTTCCTGTGATATTTATTTCAAAGACAACGTACGAATACATTTCGTTCAATGACGCAGCAATGCACGGCGAAACAAGGGACCGGACTTAGTAAAGAAATAAGACCGAAGGCACAGTATAAGCTTCCCGATTCATCTGACAGCTCAACAGCGGCAGAGACGGAATCGGACAGTGATTACACGCTAGTCCAATCGCGCCACTTGAAGCGCAAGCTTCGCCGGACGTCAGCAGGCAGTGATTCTACTCATAAAAGCAGATGTGACGAACGGGTCTTCTCCGTGGGCTACACCCCAACAACGGAAGGTACGAATATGAATTCGTTGAACAGACAATCACTGACCAAATACTTCGATCGAATAGCCTCAGGACATGTGAGAGAGAACCGCATTAATGCTCGGAAGAACATTCTGACAGTGGACGTTAATTCTCGGGCAGTATTGGAGGCTTTGAAAGGCATTCAAGTGGTTGGTAACATCCCAGTTCGCTCATTCCTAGCGTACGGCAAAGATACCTGCTCTGGTGTGATATCAGATGTGGACATTGACATAAAGGATGAAGACCTGCGATCTCTTTTATCGTCGACAGTGCGAATCCTCGACGTCTACCGATTCGGCCGTTCGCGGTGCATCAAGTTGGTCTTCGAGTCAGACTCTTTGCCAGCATCGGTCAAAGTAGGTTATGTGAGGCACTCAGTGCGTCCATATGTACCACGACCGTTACGGTGTCACAAGTGCTTCAAACTGGGCCACGTGAGTGCGGTGTGTAAGAATCCTACGTCGTGCCGAAGATGTGGTGGTGCACATCATGTAGACTCCTGTGAGACTGACGCCATGATATGTGCAAATTGCTCCGGAGCCCATGAAGCGACATCCAAGGACTGCCCCAAAATGGCAGAGGAGAGGCAAATCCTGAGAAAAATGGTGAGAGAGAACTCCACGCACAAGGAGGCTGCCGATTCCGTCCGCAAGAAAAGGCGCCGGTTGCGGCAAAGGCGTCGCCGCTCCCAGAGCAAGCCCGGAGGGAAAGAGGCACTTCCTTTGAGTACTTGGATGCAAAACGTGCCACAGAGAGTGCACGGCCGGGACGCACAAGATGCGCCTTCCCCAGTACCACCGTGCCCGTCAAGGAATGAGGCGTCATCCTACGTGCGTTCAACCTCTTCGGCTATTGAGTGGCCTTCGCTACCACTAAGGGCTTCCGGAGGAGATACTCCTTCGGCTCTCCCCAAGTGCCGGGAGGGTAATGAAAGGCTTGCAAATGAACAGGTGATAGACATTCTCAAACAGCTAGTGAACACTATGCGTATATTACTCTCCGAAATGGCAACGCCAACTGCACTATCGGTCGTGAAGGCGTTAGATGCTATGGAACCGCTATTAGCGGCTCTAAAATAAGGGTGTTAATCATGGCTCTCACGATAAAACACTGGACATTGGAACAAAAGATGCATCATTCTGTTATAATGCAATGGAATGCTCGAGGTTTATGCGGGCGCATGTCTGACTTTAGGCAACGAGTCTTCAAATACCGCTTCCCAGTGATCGTGATATGCGAGCCAAATCTCACGTCGGAATTTCGCCTTTCCGGATACGTTAAGCTCTGGTCACGTGAAGATCGACACAAGAGCAAAGTGTTAATGTGTATACGCAGTGACATGACGTTTGTGCGGACCACGATCGCTCCAAATGACAGCAATGAATATGTGTGTGGGACACTAAAACATAAACTGCATGTGTTTTCGGTCATCGGTGCCTACATACCTCCTAGACAAAGACTTGAACTCTCTTATCTATCCACTGTATTACAAAGTTCCCCAGGCCCTCATGTTGTTATTGGTGACTTCAACGCTCATCATCCTTACTGGGGAAGTGCCGCAATGAACTGTCGGGGTAGGCACTTGATGGACTTCATAGACACTGAAGGTCTGGCTGTCATCAACGATGGATCTCCAACTTACATCCGCGGCACTACCTACGGAAGTTGCTTAGACCTCACTATTGTATCTCAGAGCCTCCTGCCCTTAGTCAACTGGTGCTTGGACATAGAAACGCATGGGAGTGATCATATACCAACATATGTGCAGATGAAGTGGTTTGTGCAATCAACTGCATCTGCTGCACGCTGCACTGATTGGTCCACATTCACTACATCTGTCGAAGAGTACTGTGGAGACATCACTTCACCATCTGATATCGAAGACATTATTGTATCATCAGTGCAGAAGACAACTAAGTTCATCAGTGCACCTACATCCAGAACGGCGATTGATATTGAATATGAACGGCTCCGAGCGATCCGTCGGAGAGCGGAAAGGAAGGTTAGGAGAACTCAATCGTCAGTAGACCTTGCTTTATGTCGACGAGCTCAACGAAAAATACGGCGTCACCTTCAAAAAATGGGAAAAAACGGTGGAGGACCTTCTGTTCGTCTCTAGATCCTCGAAAGCCACTTTCTAGGATCTGGCAGATAGTACGAAGCCTTCGTGCCCCTCCTCAGCAAAAACATCCTTTCCGTGCTCTAGCACTTCACCAATCTCTGACGGAAGTGCAGGTTGCCGAAGACTTCTGTCAGAGAGTCACCCGTACCGATGCTTCAGCATGTCCAACATTGGATCGACCCGTGCTACCTCCTAAAGATGATCGTCTTGACCTTCCTTTCACGATGCCGGAATTGGAAGCTGCACTTGCTGCGTCGAGACGATCTTCTGCCCCTGGACCTGACGGTATTTCGTATACTGCTTTGTGCCACCTTGGAATGGAAGGTCGGAAAGTCCTGCTGTCATACTATAACGCCACGTGGTCATCCAGTACAGTCCCGAAGCAGTGGAAAACCAGCCGTTTGGTCGCCCTCCTAAAGCCAGGAAAATCGCCTTACGAAATGTCATCTTACCGGCCAGTAGCTTTAGCTAGCTGTGTCGGTAAGGTGATGGAACGGATGGTGCTCACTAGATTAGAATGGTTCATGGAAAAGAATGAGCTTTATCCTGAAATGATGACCGGATTTAGACGTGGCCGGTCTGCAATAGATGGGGTCATTGATCTCGTGTCTACGATCGAACACGAAAAGAAGCGACACCGCCTTGTAGGAGCAGTTTTCTTAGACATAAAAGGAGCCTATGACAATGTACTGCGCGAAGCCATTCTTGATGCCCTCAGTAATTTAGGCATCGGCGGCCGTCTCTACATGTGGATTGCTAATTACCTAAATGGTCGTACAGTCTTCATGTCCACGAATGATGGCGAAACGACAAGACACGCTGTGGTCCGTGGAGTGCCTCAAGGAGGAGTTCTCAGCCCGACTCTTTTCAATGTTGCCCTTATTGGCCTTGCGGAAATACTTCCTGATACAGTACACATCAGTACATACGCAGACGACATATGCATATGGGCATCCGCAGTCACGCGACCGCAAATTCGTGCCAGATTGCAGCGTGCTGTTTCTTTAACGTCTCAGTACCTGCAGTGACAAGGACTGCAACTGGCCCCAGACAAGTGCGCTGCGATAGCGTTCACACGGAAGCTTATGTGTTGGTATCCAATTATGATCAATGGAAATGCCATCCCATATGTCACCCACCACAAGTATCTCGGCGTTGTCATTGACCGCGGTGTTTCATGGTCGAAACATGTGGCAATGTTAAAGAAAAAAATTAACTTGGCTTGCTCAAGTTTTTCGCTTTCTGGCCGGTATGAAGTGGGGTCCATCTGAGCGTTCGCTACTCTGGCTGTACCAGACTCTCTACGTCGGATACATTAGGTATAGCCTGCCAGTTTTATCAAGTATGAGCCCGTCATGTTTACGCACGCTGGAAAGTGCCCAGGCTCAGATACTGAAAACATGTCTCGGTGTTCCACGTTGCACTTCAACCCACGGAACAATTGAGGAGGCTCGCGACACCCCTTTACCTGTCTATCTACGATGCGAACCTCTGCGAGTATTCCTGCGACTGCTTTGTCGTCATGGACACCATCCCTTATCGACATTACCCGATATACGGCCGGACTCCACTTTTTCAAGAGCCGTTAAATGGCAAGAATCTGCCATACCAGCATACTTTGCCCCGGCTGACCTTCCACATATGCCCCCATGGGTAATGTCCAAAATTCCGGTGCGTCTATCTATTCCGGGAATTTCTAAAAAATCGCGAATACCTACCGTCGGCCTCAGACATTTAACACTTGAATATATATCGAAAGAATATGACTCCTCGGTGAGCGTGTATACAGACGGATCGGTATCGTCGTATGCGTCTGGTGCGGCTTTCGTCGTGCCTGCGCATCAAGTCATTCGACGGTTTCGTCTCCATAACAAGACGACTTCAACATCTACGGAACTAGTGGCAATCAGAGAGGCCGTTCAATATATTTCGCGATAGCCTCCTCAAATATGGACAGTCTTCAGCGACGCAAAATCGGCTCTTCAACTACTTAGAGTGGTGTTGAAAGAAAGCGCTTACAGAGTGTTGGCTCTTCAAACTGCCGAGCTCTACACTTTGGCACAAGAAAACGGCCACCACATCACATTTCAGTGGATTCCCAGTCACTGTGGTATACAGGGCAACGAACTGGCCGACGCCGAAGCGATGAAAGCGCTCGAAGAACGAGAGTCACTGCTTTCAATTCCTTTTTCAAGAGCGGATGCCAACTGTCTCCTCTCCAGTGTCATCCGAAAATTGACAGCACAGCACTGGGACAATCCGGATAATCGCCACAGACGACTCCAGAGATTGGACCCTGCCATGACTTTTAGGCTACCACCGAAACTTCAACGAAGCTGTGCCAGTCTTCTGCACAGACTAAGGCTGGGGGTAGCGTTTACGCGCGGATACGTGCACCTCATGCGACGCACCGAGTCTCCACACTGTGAGGTGTGCAATGTGACTGAGACATGGTCATGTGCTTTGTGACTGCCCTAAGTACGTGGAAGAGCGTGAAAGGTTGGACAACGACCTTACGTGTCTCGACGGCGCACCGTTGTCGGAGGACGTTATTTTAGGCCCTTGGCCAGATCCTCAATCGAGTTTCAAGGCCATTCAGGCATTACTGAACTTTTTAAAAACAACGGGCTTGGATTGCAGACTTTGAGCATGCCAAATTGCTTGCGATATGTTCTACTCCTTCCTTCTATCGTCATCGTCACCCATCATGCACCTCTTCCCTCTTTCTTTCCCTCTTCCCCTTCCCCCAATGCCGAGTAGCTGGCTAGAGGAATATACCTCAGGCCGAACTCTCAGCATTTCATATCATTAAACTTCTCTCTCTCTCTCTCTCTTATGTCAAGAAATTCCTGGGTAAGAGAAGGTCGCAGCCGTTTATTGAAATGGGTTGTTATGCACAAGGTACTTCCCTAGCCAGAGAGGATGATTTTGTTTCCTGAAAAGAGACATTTGAACCATGCCCAATCACAGCTGTATAGCCGGCTGCCCAGACGAAGAGAACAAAACGTTCAGGGGTAGACATGAAGCAAAGCGTACGCTTCCCGTTTTAACAAAACAGGTAAAAAGGAATGACGTTCTAGGAATAGCGGAACGTACCGTTTCAGAAAACTTTTCTCATACGGCGTGTCTCGCTATTAAGGAATGCAGAAAGTAAAAGAACTGGGCTAAAAAAAAGAACATCTCATATGCAGCTGATCGGATCGCGAGTGCTTTTTTTCTTCTTAATTTGTGAGAAGGCGCTAGGGAAACGAATAATCCCCAATACTAAGACGTGTCAGTAGCCCTAAGAGCTTTAATCCCGTATAAGATTAATTTACACTAAAAGCTGAGACTCTCTGCACGATGACATTGTCGTTGTGTTCATGTGTAAAGGAAGATGTGTTGATGCTGGGATGTGTAACTATTTTGCTATCGAGGAAATTAAACCTGACTAAGTTTGTCAAAATTATTTTTAAGCCAAATGATATGTCATGTAATTAGGCTATGTGCAGGCTGCTGAGACAGAGAATACCGGATTCAATGCATGTTCAAAAGATACCTGTTATTTATGCATCAGATTGAGTGGCATTGAAGCAGTGTGATGACACTGTACTTGATCAGATAAACAAACGCGACACATTTAACAATTTATTTAATTTTTTTTGTTATTACATTGTTGGAAACCTCAGGCAACACTGCTTATAATGATCAAGAATCAGAACAATGCAAGTTAGTAATTAAAAATGTATTCCTAAATGGGGAAGTGTTTTGATATAATTATCTAGGCGAATAGTTGCAAAACCACATCTCCTAGTTGATGAGATCTATTACTAAAAAGGCAACATCGCCATATCGTCATATAGTCTGATTCTATCCCACAACAACGCTCAACCACAAGTTGTAGCCATCATAATGCCGGGTACACTAACGCAGGACAGTTAAAAGTTTTATTTACCTTAGGTTCATCATTTGCCACCATTAAATTGTCGTGTGCTCGGACGGACCATTGATAAACGTGCAAGTAAAGCGGTCTCAACGTTCGGTAGACATCATTTAAGCGGTGCATAAATGTAGATGCGTTCGGAGGTCTCCACCAAAAGTTAAAAAGGAAAAAAGAATGAGTTTGAATATTTTATAAGTGTTTCAGCCAATACCGTTTCGCCTTTGATGCACTTTGTCGCTCGTCTTACAAACTGCAAGCAAATTTTCATAACCTTAACTAGGGAATGTTCATCTTATATTTAAAGGCTCCATAAAAGACGCCGAATTTGAACTGAACAGAAATTTCTGATTCACCGAAGCGTCTGAGGAGCGCAGCATTAGGGACAAGACTAAAACAGTAAATATTGCTATCGCATACAAGCACAAGGGAGGAACTCTTCAAGGCACACTTTGCTGCAAGTTTTCTTAAGGAAACGCCGATTTATGACGTTCAAAGCTATGCCGCCGGAGCTGCTAACAATAATCTGCATAGACCGTACCAAGTCAACTAGGACTCTAGCAGAACATTTTTCTTAACCACATTTCTCGGACCCTGGCCATGTGCGTCCATGCAGAAGAAATCGTTTCGAACGCTACTGCAGTTTCTGAGGAACATGGGCTTCGATGACCGATCGTAGCGCTGTCATGCGTCCCGCTGTTTTGCGCACAGTGATCATCCTCTCATTCTCTTCCTTTTTTTCCTGTTTCCCTTCAGCCTTTCCCTTACTTCCAGTGCAGTGTAGAAAATCGGACGCTTTTCTCGTTGACCTCCCCGCATTTCCTCTCCTTGCTTCCTCTCCCTCTCTCTCTCTCTTTCTCTCTCTCTCTCTAAGCTTTTACTTGATTAAAGCACTGTGTCTCACAATCGCACATTTCTTGTTACTGACCGTGGCATATTGAATCGCGGAGCAAAAATAGGACGGGAACAAGAAACCCGCGGTGATCGCTGTCATTACGCACGCACTGCGCGAAACCCACGCAATGAAGCAGCGCAATGTCGCAGCGCAGCGTCCCATAAAATGCTGCGTCATCAAAAAACGTCGCGGCCACGCTTGCCTAGTCTCCTCGTGGTGCAACGCGACCCTTCCGTGATCCCCCGGGCCACGACGATCCGGTTAGCCCGCAATCGCATTAATCGAGCATTGGTCAGTACACGTAGTCGGGAAGCTGCTATCTGCCGCTGCTACTGGGATGATCGATCGGTTAATGAGGTCATCGATGATGAGGTCCTCTGCGTTAATGAGTTCCAGGGTCTTGCATTACCTACGGCCTCTTTCACGGAAGGGCGCACACTTCCCGCACGCTGTTCGAATTCGGCAGGTCAAGTGGCAGCCACCTCCTCCGACCGAATAGCCGGCTCTCTAAATCACACGTACGGGATACAGCTGTAAGAGTATACGGAACTTTGATCATTGCTCCCTTGACGTTGGGAAGCTATCGCTAGCGTCATAGTTCAGTGCCAGTGGTGGCTGCATGATGCGAGATGCAGACGCTCGAAGCCAGTAGGACACGTCACTGAGAATGCGTCACGTGAACTATAGATGCTTTGAAAGATTATAACGGACCAAGCCTTCACACAATGCTAAAGGCAGAGCCGGTTATTTATGTCAGAAAAAATGTCGGAGCGATAGAGGCTAAATGTTTCCCGCGCAAACGTGTGGCAAGCGATTAGGTGTCGATTACTTCCAGGCGGCTTCTATTACATAAAGAACGAGATGAATTTCTTTTGGACTCTGTCGGTTTGAACCGCCTCTTCCGTTCAACGCGTTTTCAGCATCCTTAGTCGTTATTCCGCAAGACAACAACCCGATTTCAAAATTTATCGGTAGAAAATGCATTGAGAATCCCGATTAGCGCGCAAGAGGTAGTACAAGCAGGAGCTTACCATAACGATGGAGCTTCACAATAGAGGAACTAATTGTTTTTGAAATGGGACGTCGAAATAATATGGGCAGAAGTGGACGCCGCTTGAAGGCAGGTATACTGCAAAAACACACATATATGCTTCAAGAAGTGGTCCGCATGGCTCTTGGAAATTGATTCGTACTGCAGGAAGCGCCACTGTAAGCAGCCGGTTTTATTGTGGAGAAAAAAATCCCAACGAGAACCGAACGACACGCTGGCTGTCTTTATCTTATCACCTTTTTTCGCGTTTCTTCCTTCAATGCGACAAAGCGTTGTCAGTGTGGGACTGATGGCATCTGTACAGTTTGAGGCGGAAGCAACTGTTGCGTCGTATAGGTGGCAGCGTCAACACTCGTGGTTCATGCGATAATCTTTCGAGTTAGTGGGTCTGCATTCTCTCTCCGTCTTCGCTGCCAATTCAAATCATGTCTTCGCTTCCTCTGGCGAAAAAATAAATTTGTTATGTCCCTTAAAAATACGAGTCATCCCTGCATGCAGGTTTAAAATTTATTCCCGCTCTGCCAACATTTTGCTTTACGTGACCCGCAGCTCTGTGTCATTTGAGTGCAAAGCATGTTGGCGTCGCGCAAGATCAGTCAAGCATATTATCGAAGGCAAATGACACAGTGCCAGTAATTATGTTCGTTATGTTGTTGACTGCACTTTCACCTTAATCTGTTATCGGCACAATACAAATTGTAGCTATTGTGAGGGTCGGGGATCTCTAAGAAAATGTTTTTTTTTTATTCAACGCCATCTTGAAAAATATGTTGAGAGGAAGCACCGCCAATTTATGTTCGAAGCCTGACACTTGTTTGCGCCCATTATCAAGCGTAGAAAAATTACTCTATTGCTAATGTTGTGCGTACGGAAGCCACACTATGTGGACAGAATTAGTGGGTACCACTAGACACCGTGCCAGAGGTCACCCGAGTATATTTTATATGCTTGCTTCACTGGATCATACTGTTTGACTGACTTTTGTGGTTACTTTATCATGCTTAGTGTTGGCATGTTTGATCTTTTCATTATATTGATTTGAAGAAACACACACAACTAGCGGAATTGTCTAAATTTGGCTATTGACAAACTGATTAGGATATTTTTTTTACATCACGTTATCCTTACGATTAAGATAGATATGAAAGCTAAGACCCTCCTGCATGAAGCAGAACAAGAGTACCTGAGGGCAGCCTAACTCTAATCGTTGGCCATAAGCTGCTGAGCAGGTGTTCTTTTTGAGCATCATATTGTGTGCGACGATATTAAGCTCGAACGCCTTATGATCAAGCGATAATTTGTGCACAATTTTAGCTCTATAAGCATCTATGTTAGTAAAGGCCAAGCTGCTTGGAACCCAGTTATGTCTTCAGCAATCAACGATAATTTAGTAGAAAAACACCGAGTATTCGGCGATGCCTGTGGAATTAGAAACCATTCATTATCATCAATTTGGTGACCTGTTTTGTGTATAAACTTGTTTTCGTCACAAGAAATCACCTTCAGTGGAGACAGGTACATGTCAAATATTCCACAGCATTTGTGATTGCGTTTCTCTTTAAAGAAAGCCGGTAAAACAATATGCAAGTCACATTTCTATTTTAATAATAGCACTGTACATCTGCAATTTGAAGTGTCACGGTTCTGCAAGTCACTGAGACTGAGAGTTGATAGTGCGTCTACATATAGGACAAAAATGGCACAACCCTCAAATTCTCCGACGTTCCCAATTCATCACCTTTTCTTTTATTGCGCAGTGGAGTTATTTTCTGTCTAATGCTTCGTCAGCTTCACGACTGAAAAGCGCCACGTTTTCCAGGCCGACAGGCAGCAGTCAAGCCGTCCCCAGGCAAGACTGCGCAGGGCCCGCTGCCGCGTCGGCTGCAATCACCAGTGTTGCTTGACGGCTGAGAAGTGGCATCCTTCTAGCCTTCAGTTGTGTCTAAACGCATGCTATCGCCTTATAGCTTGTGTTGAAGGGGTTCCATCGAGAGGCATTTGAAGGTGGCGATAATTGTCACCGTGGGATTATACGTCTTCGACTTTCTCGGAGAGTGAGAGGGAAAAGTAAGCCAAATATCTAAGAGACAGGGCACGTGATTGCGGTTTATGCTATGCGTCACGCATTCAAATGCTTACCGAGACTCGTTTTGTGATGGAGGAACTGTAATCCCCTTGAATTTTTTATCTTTCCCCTCCCCCACTGAAGGGCGGCCAGCAGGCATCAGTCTTAGTGACATCCCTCACTGCCCTACATTTCTCTTTTTCTCTCGCAATCTCGTTATTACGCATTAACATCCTTAAGCACCACCCACACTTGGCCTGCAATTAGAAAGCGTTTCGATGAGACAATTCATTCCGCTCTACTTAAACCATTGCTTCTCGCAGTGAACAGCTGTTGTCACGAGCCGTTTGCTCGAAGTGCAGAGCTCGGTTCAATAGTCTACTTGGGCGTTTCCCAATGAGGTGCTGCTATTTTGTCGTTCTGGAAGCGAAAAGAAGAGAAGCGATGCCAGTAATATGACCTTTGTGGTCTTTGATGCTTCTGGAGCGGCTGAAATTAAACTGTCCGGCCAGTCTGTAAATAGATCTTCAGTTTTAAAAAAATATGATGCAACGGTGTAAAGTTTTGTAACAAATATTACTGAAACGTTGGGACGCTCCGCAACGTTTCTATCCTTAAAAAAACCACACGCCGCCATCCCGAAGAAGCCTGTAAGCGAAGAATGCGCCGTCGAAAGAGGGAATGACGATGCCATGTACCAGCGTACTTTCTATTTGTGTTTCCGAAAGCGCGTTCAAACTACTCGGCGAAAAATATCCAATTCATGTCGCTATTAAATTCTAATTTGGTTCTTCAGATGAGGGGTAATCAGAAATAATAGCGTACCTTCTGCACCGCGGTCAAGACAAGTCTTACGAGATGCAATTCCTAACTTCCCAATGGCGAACGCAAAGATGTCAAGTCAGTTCTTCTTTCAAGAAAATTTGGGAACATCTTTCTCTGGTGAACAGCAGTTATACCGATTAATGGCTGCTACTTTACTTTAGAAAACTGTCTCTTCCAGAACGTGACATCTGAATGGCAACTATTCGTTTATATGCACACTACCTTGACGTTAACCCTCGACGTTGTCTCCCTTTCGCTACAATACTTCATAGACAGTGCCCCCTATACTGCACGGCATTACTGCATGCTGTCACCTTCAAGATATGTGCAGACGCCACCACCGCTCTCCGAGTCTGCTTTGCACACGCTACGGTATACTCTACACAAACTTTGAAGCACTCAAGTTCCACGATAGATCACTGGTCAGCGCGTCCCTTCACCAGCTTCGCCAGCTACATAAATTCGACCACATTCGGCGGACTCGGGCTACGTTTTAGTCTGCCTTCTCAACAATGACGCCTTTTTGGTAAAGGTGGTTCCTCGAAGTGAAATTCGGCCAAGAGAAAAGTGCCTCGGGCGAAAGCACCGGTAAGAGGTACGCGGCGACAACCGCCAGAGCGATGTCAACGAACTCCATGGCACGCACGCTTGGCTACGCATTCTGGCACTGCTGTCGTTATTGATCACGATATGTGGCCAGCATAGTTTCCTGGTTTGGCTTTTGCCAGCGTAGTGTGGTTGCGACGATAAAAGCTTGCACTTCAACTCGTAACGATTCAAATGGCTTGGTTAAGTTCACCGTGGTTTCTGAACCAGTGTGCCTTTTTCACTAACCATTTTCGAGACATCTTAGCGTCAGTTTGTCTGTACTAAGTGCCTTTTTAAACGAATGATACGTACATTCTGTGGAGAACGTGTGCTCGTTGATATCTTGCTGCACTCCGTCTGGGTGGATCTCAAAGCTGCACACCAGGAGAATGTCGTTGTGTTTAAATAGGAAGTAAGGCCATAAACGTACCACTCTAGATATGGGGACGAAGAATGGAAAAGGTTGTTTACACTGACAAGCAGCGTGAGATTATATGACCTCGCCTGCCAAGCAGTCGTGAACTCGAAAACGACCATTGTGCCAGGCCGAAATTGCCGCTATTTGGACGACGAAGACATGAGAAACGTTCGAAAGGTCATCGCTGACATGAAAGAATTCACTGGTAACCGTAATCGGCTGCCCTCCCGGACAGTGCGAAAAAAAAAAGAAAGCACTGAGTAAAAAAAGAAACTGAAGAAAACTAACGGTTGAAGTTCGGTGTCTCGTTTTAGTAGGTAACTTTACGACAACGGCGGTTCGATCACGGATTTTATCTCCTCATATCGAGCGGCAGAGAAACCGAGAGAGACCAGGAGCAACCTGTGGCCTGTTTTTGTTCGTAGTTTATTGTTCGTAGCAGCTAGCCACACAACAGACAGCGCCGGCGCTGATAGCGCGTTTTCGAGGCAATATGGTACCTTCTGTCGGTATGCCGAGCACCCCTTCCCCCTTTCTCCTGGTTCCTGCTTCCTTTCTTTGCTATTGCGCATCTTATCCGGCGATGGCTGGAGAAAGTGGAGGAGAAGCTGACTATGTTTAAGTACGCATGAGCTAAGCGACAAATAGACATGTATGTATGCTTATAAACACAAAGAAACATTTAGAGAGGGGTAGAATCTTCTTTCTTCTGCTTTTTTTTGCGCACGTATTGTTCTTAGGATTCCCCCGCCACCATCTATCGCACTCATTTGCTCGACCAAGGTGGTTCGTCCATCATAGCCAGCGACCTGGTACAGGCGGGTGATAAGTACGGTCAGTACCGCGATACCTGTGAATCGCCACGTCAGTGACAGAAATGTGCTGTTCAACATACCAAGCGTATTTCTATGTGAATAAAGAAGATTCCAGCGGTGCTTACTGACACCGAAAAAGATGGTTGGAGGAGCTATGGCCCCACTGTGCACGGCGGGGCTAGAGGGTCAACCCAGTAGCCATACACCTCCCTTCTTTCGACTGCAATATTTGTTGTCTCGTTTATTGGAGCGATTGACCCGTCGTATAGAAGTTTTGCTGCACTGTCACTTCTGCCGTGTAAAGAAGAGCCGAGCTCTATGTGTGTCTGCTCTGCCTTCCCGATTGTTGAGCCACTTTTGCCACGCGCTACCTCTTACGTGTCGTGGCCACCACTGCTGGTCAGTTCTACACAGTGAGCGTCAATTCTGCTCCTGTGAGGCTGGCACCACTCATTAAAGTGTGGTAGAAGTTTAGGCAGCAGAGTTCATGGTGCCGGTACTTTGATATACGTACTAATCTAAAAACCTATCTTTGACTTGGATGTGCTGTTTTATTATTATTATTATTATTATTATTATTATTATTATTATTATTATTATCCCTCTACTGGTAACCATGCTGTGGTTCGTCCCTGACATTGTTATCTTCGTTTCTTTTTTGGGTTAGTGCTTATTAGAGCGCAGCTCTTTGGCGTCCGTTCCTGGGTTTCGCGTCGTCGTCGGCGTCGTCGTCGGCGTCGTCGTCGGCCTCGTAACCAGCTCCGCCCCCCTTTCATCCCCCCAGCGCTAGCAGCGACCGACTGATACCGCTGGATGCCGCTGACGCCGCTAGAGAGTCAAGATAACGTGACTGCATAGAACACCGTCGCCGCCATGCAGAAAGAGGAGGAAAGGGTCCCCCCCCCCCTGTTCTTGTGTAGCGGATAGCTGGGGTTGACTCACTATCGCCGTCAGCGGCATCAGTCAGTCGCTGCTATCTCTTCCCTCCTCCCTTTATCGTGTTGTCCGCTTGCTGCGCGCGCTTCTGCCCCCATCGTTTGCCGCTGGGTGCACACGCCGCCCCCCTCCGCTTCCGCTTACTGCTGGTTGCTCTCGACGGCGGCGATGAGCCTCCGCTTCGGCGGCGCGAACGGCAGGGTCTTCTCGGCGGCGGCGTTTAGCCTCTGCTTCCCCCACGGCTGTGACAACCTCGCGAGGCGCTTGTATAGATCTCGTCTTTGAGAATCAAGCATTGGTGTACCAAGTCGAACATATATCAGTCTATTTCTCCGACCACAAAGCTTCCTTCATGACTGTCAAGAACTGTTAGTGGAGTCTTTGTTAAAGGAATACGTGTGAAAAATAAAAAAAAATTATGTGATAGCGCATACATGTGTTGCTCGATTTCTTTGCCTTAATCTATCCAAAAGGTGAAACAGCTTATTTGCTGCGCTCAAATTTCGCATTAGGAAGTAACGTAATCGTCGGTAATTTTTTTATTTAGTTTTTCATTCATTCATTCATTCATTCATTCATTCATTCATTCATTCATTCATTTATTGTGAACAGTAGCTAGGAACGTGGGACAGGAAAATTTTTCACGTTGGTAGGAAGGTACAAAAAGGAAGAAAGGAAAGAAAAGTGCGAGAAAAACATTAGCAGATGATCCGAAAAATGCGCGACATACACATATGCATCACGTTCTCAATTCATTTATGTAACTGGACTGAAACAATAAAGGCGCTTGCTTGTTAGTCAGCGCTGTGGTCTGCTGCCCTTCTTCGCCCTGTTGTTTAGCGCTGTTTACTACTCGTAATCACCGCAATGGCTATCCATCAAGCGTCCGCGCTCAGTGTTGTGGTGTCTATAGCGGGTAGGGCGCTAACGTTTTAATATATTTAAGGCTACATAGCCCTTGTGTCACTTTGGCACTCTGCATGGATGATTAGCCAAAAATGTATAGTTTATCAGTGTTTTTCCAAAGTGTTGAAGTTTTCTATTCCGGCGCATACTCCTGTAGAACATATCCAGTGAATCAAGTTATCCTCTAGATTAGCCAGCACGAAGTTCTCTAGTGCGGCTCATATCCAGTGACACGTATTGTCTCTTCGGCAAGACTGCAGCCAGCACATACATGACAGGGTGGAGTTCCCAAAGAACGCTCACCGCATTAAGAGCACTAGTGTACTGTTACATTTTAGCGTTGATTGGGCTACAGGAATGCTAAGTGAATGCAAGTGAGAACAAATTAAACCTACAAATTAACTTGCACGAATGTACATTTGAGCACCAGACAATCAAATACAAAAGTACGTTAACGGCGAGATTTGTGACCAAAAGAAACTCCTTTGTAAATTTGGTCTCGACTTTAAGATACCAGCGTGTTTAAGCCCGAACCAACCTTCTTATTACGACCGCAGATGAACACCATAAATTAGCTCTTAATGCTTTCGAGATCTCTTATGTCTGTGCTCTCAGCTAGAAGCGCACTTAATTCTTATGCACACCTTCAAACTTTCTTTTATCTCGGCTGATTCTTCTTTTTTTTTCCCGCTCCAAAACAAATCACCACACCGAAATAGCTTGTACCATTACTCGAGTGACCTGAAGTAAGCTTCTGCTCTTGCCTGAAGTTTCTAGTAAATTATATTTGTGGGTGTTACGCACACCAATAAAAGCAGCTTCTTCTCACTGTGTCTGCGCTTTCTCATAGAAAAAATGCAGAAGTCTAGCCGTGGAGCCTACCAACGAGTCAAGTTTCCCTTTCTTCAGTAGCAAGATTCCCTTGTTTGTTGCTTTCGCTGCTTAGTTTCCGTGTACTGCCAATAAGCCATTATCTAGCAAGGCCTCACGTAACAGAGCCTCTCTGCCCAAACACTTATGCGGAAGGCGCGTGTGCGTGCACTGTGTACAAATATATTTAGGGGAGCTGACGCGCGCTACCAACGTCGTCAATCTCGAGTGAACGGTTTGCGGCTTAGTGGCTCGGAACAATAACTACGACAGCAAATAGAGACACTCATGATCCTAACACGAACGCTGAAGATGAACAGCCTGTGTTCTAGAGACAATAGCGTGGTCAAAGTGGAGTGGAAGAGGGCGGGTGGGGGGTTGTTTAGGGAGTAATAGTGGAGGTGTGTAGCGTTCTCACGAAACAATTCGCAAAAGTGGTGCCACGGAAGCGTACTCTTCCGGCACACAATAACGACGCTGGCGGCTTTCGCAAGAGCGCTTCAAACACAGCCCAATGCTTTCCGCTCACGACAGAGGTAGAACACAGCGCGCCAAAGGTCGTACAAGAGGCACATGTCAGATCAGCTGCCTTGTTGACCGCCATCCCAAGCAAAGAAAGATAGAATGCAATGGTTACGGCTCGGAGTAGAGTGATGGAGCTGCAAGGCGAATGAGAAGGCACAGTGGGTAATGCTAAGAGCAGCAGCTACGGAAACGGGTCTAAATTGCTTTTTTTTTCCTGCTCGGCAGAAGATGTGCAACTGCGTCTTCTATTTTCGGATCACGTTGCGTTGAGTAATTAGGCAAGACCTGTTTTCCCAGCGTTAATAATAGAAAAGCCTTCTTTGCCCCACCCTGTCTCTCTCTCTCTCACCGCCCCCCCCCCCCCCCACACACAGGCGCGCACGTAGGTACGCTCTTCTTTCTCCCGAAGGTTAGTGCTGCATGCATAGGGACCTTTCTAAGGAAGCAAGATGTATGACTATGACAGAGAGTGCCGGTGTGCGCTTCGTCGGTGCAACCAGCCGGGCTGAAACCTATCGTTGTGAAGCTGCTGCATCCAACAGCGATACTATGCCATAAGATTAAAACTGCACTTAGCAGAAGACCGACAGAAATTTGGTCCTGAACGGTGGTTAAAAAGAGGCCATGCTTACAATCAATCAAAAATTTTACACTCCCAGTTTATTTTTCATGCTCGTACTAACATAAGTGGAACAGAATGATTATATTCGAAGTAATACAAAAAACACTAGACAAGAGGCATAATTTTTTTATATAGAGGAACTAAATATTACCTAAGCAGGGCCAGAAGCAAGAGATGAGCTCCACATCCTGCGACTCACATTATCTGCCATATACGAAAGCTTCCCGGAATTCCCCATTGCTCTCATTGCCAGCACTGTCCGGATATGGAGCATCAGCTGTCGATTTGCTCCCACATTCAGCACACACTTACAGGGCATGCGGTTCCGTCCTCGATCCAACCTCACTCTTAAAGCGAATAGATCAGCCGCCCCGAGACCGCATGCCTACGCGCGCCGTGGAACATTCTCGTTCAACACGTAAGAAATACTCTTGATCTAGATGACTCCACAATTATGCGTAAACTGAGGACGCGGAGCGAAAGAAAGTTCGTCTCTTGATCGACACTGAAGCAACGCCCAGCGAGTACTGCAGGCCGACCAATTACAGTGTGTAGTTTGCTTTTCCTCAACTTGGCTAACAAGCAAGCAGCTATGGTGTTTGCGGCGAGGAGCGAGAACCCGCACAATGCGTGGACATGGTCGGCAACGCAGCAACAAATCTAGGGCCAAGTTCCTTCGAAGCAGAGAATAGCAGATCCAAACCCAAAAGCTGAGCAGAAAAGGCGATATGCTGCTCTTCGTCCCTATACTTCCGTTAATAAAACCTCTCAAGCTTGCTTACCCGGGAATTTCTGTTATGAGAAGCGCTTCTAACCCGCCCTCCAAACTGATTTACCCCATTTCTTTTTCTTGTTTTGCTTTTCCATTTATTCCCTTCACATCAGAAATGTTTGGAATCGGGAAGAAGACATTCGCTATTACCGGTGCTGTTTCGCACTACGCTGAGGTGGCAGAGGCAACCATGCCACTGGCCAGGATGGGGAGCCAGACCAAAAACAAACCAAAAAGACAGCAATCGCACAGGCTTTCATAAACAGTACAACGCCGAGGAGAAAACAAGAGAACCGCAGTATTCTACCAGTCATGAGAAAAGTCAAAAGAAAAGTCAATTGCTTCTGACCATCGTTTGCAGCTATGATTTTACCAATTGAATTACGCTTTCTTTGCGACACTTGACCTTCCCATCTTATTTTTGCCATGCACGTTTCAAAAAATAAATGAGAAGAAAGTGTAGCGCACATTGCGAATGTATGCTGTGCTTCTTTAAGCAGTAATGAGAACGCGTTTTCAGTGACGAGGCCGCTTGGTAAAGTGACTACGGCCACGTAAGGAAGACGGGACGCACATGTGCCGCAACCTGCTCGCGGAGAAGTGATCAGACGTATAGCGAGAAGTCGGAACGTTTGGAATAAACGTCACTGTCCAGGGTTGTGCTGTCGAAGCAACCAAATTCTTCCGCGCGAGCCAGCGCTTGAGAGCACTCAGCTGAGGCGTAGCCTGGGCTCTAAATGCTTTTTTTTAAGTTGACATTCTTATCGTAGAAAGAAGGAGCTCTTTTCGTACGTCCGCATGGTATGCTAAAATCAACTTGTGGGATGCGCTTGCTTAAATCAAGTAGGACCTCCATCTGATCGCAAACTGTTTTTACATGAGAAGAACGTTATCATAAACCCCACGATTGCCACTCTGGCACCCTCGGCATGCTCCGTGCCGACCACGTTTTCGTCAGAAATCTCATTTTAAAGCAACGTAGCGACCGCGCGTAACGTCGTGGCGTACCGGCGCGACGCGAGTGCGAGGAGGTCAGAGGACAACAGCGGCCGTTTTGAACAAATTACGTTGCTTATTCATCAAGAAGAGAGTACGCCTCGCACCGACAGAAACCGGATAGAGCGGCTGGCCCTCTTTTACAGTGGCAAGAGCAGGAGATACGTACAGAGGAGCGGCGAGGCAACTGTTTGCTCAGTTCCCCGAATGGTTCCCCATTCGGATAGACCCCATTACACTAGCGTACCCATTTATAGACTCATCTGTGGGCTGCCATGTTTTTCGCAACCTAGAATACTACTATTTTTTGTACTACTACCAACTGCATATTTAGTATTTGCTGCAAAATCTATTTTCGAGAAACTTCATTTTCAAGAAGCTACTTTACAGTGAGACGCTGTCTTCGGAAAATGATTGCGTGCAAAGGTATTCATTGCTCACCGGATAATTAATCTAGTGCGCAAGCATCAAGCAGGTATCCTCGCGCCGTCGCGAAGGAGTGTACAGTCGCTGGCACGTCCTGCTTTGCCGCTCACAGCCAAGCCGCTTTTCTACAACTTTCATACAGCACTGAGATTTTCGTGGGGCCATTACTACTTTAGTCGAACATGTACAAATTAAGGACTCCAGTGAGTGGAGCATCCTGTCATTCGTTGGGGACACGCGCTGTTCCTCTGCTAAAAGGCCGTCTTTCTAAACATTTAACCACATCGGCAACGAGACGGAGTTTAGCCTGGGAAATAAATATTGCATCGCTTCGTCGTGCGTGCAAAGGTAGCGTTGCTTGTGGCCAAGGTTTTTTTGTTCAAACACGTCGTGAAGCATTGTTATTAATTTTATTATTGTTTTAGTGTTTGTACATGTAACATCTACAAACACCACAAAAAGAAAGAGAAGGGGGCTAACAAATGTCTCTTAAAAAAGACACCATGCCCACTCCTTGCAGAGGAGAGCAACAAAGAGAAAAAGAAAAGGAGATAGAGGAACAAAAAGAGCGGAAGGAACAACATGTCATACAGTCAAAGGCAGAGTACGAGCATTACAGCTGACCGAGTAGTCCCATGGCTTAGACGTATTCAATTACAGCTTTCTGAGCATCATATCAAATTGAAGCACGAGCATTTGGAAACAAGGTGTCTAAGAGAAGTTCCAGCCCGATGGCGTTGTTAGAACTTGCACAGCAGCACATCGGGACAACTGTGGAATGTTGTACGTTCTATCATCAAGGGCTCAAGCATTTCGCTGTGGTATCCACAGGACGAAGGACTCGGTGGGCGTCCTTGTCAGTGAAGGTGATGTGCGACATCAACACACTCAACGCGTAAATTGAACAGTAGAGGCACACTCCGGTGAGTTAAAACAGGGCCAGAGATCGGAGTAGGGTACGATCCCTTGGGGACACCTTTATCCGGGTGTGAACGCCTTACGCAGCGTATAAGCTGTATAGCTTCGTCAAATCTACATACGTCATCGTCAAGGAAGTCAAAGTTGTGCGCCGACACCATCGGAGCATCAGCTGCCTCGTTTCCTGTGAACATAACAGCGGAACCGGTGCAGGAGTTTGTGTTCTTCTTGGAAACTACATCAAGGTACCGATGCTACAAGAAAACGATTGCAATGTACATTCATGATCTGTCATTTTAACCACTCTTTCTTTCTCTATGCATTGAAGGAGGCCCCCAATTTTACGCCAAGTCCGCTCTCATTGCGGTAACTACAGAGAGCCCCTCAGTCATAGGGCGGCAACATTACTAATGTAATTTCAACATATTCATTCGGAGCGTTGTGCCTCAAGTATAATAGTAAGACTTTGTATCGAGAAACGACTACGACAGTGACTGAACATTGAAAGAACTGAAGCAAACAAGTCAAGGCCATTCCACCCTGCGAAGGTGGATGACTAGCGGAGCAGTAAATGTTGTGGTAAAAAAAACTTGTGGTAAAGACTTCATTGCATCACTCATTGTCACTTGGCAACAAAGGACACAATGGCTTTGTGGTTGCTATGATATACAGTGATCGGCCTACTCGCCACTGCAGACCGATTCCCTGCGAACACACACAATTGCTAATTGTAGCCTGTCGAGGTGGCCAAATCGAAAGCGCCAAGCGTCTCAACGCGTTGAATTTGCCCATGAAAAATTGAATTCATAAAGGCGTTCTATGCCGCCTGTCGATGCATGGCTGCTTGCTGCATAACATTATTTTATAAACTTCCCAGTGAAATCGTACTGGTAAAAACATGGCTACAAAAGAGGGTATCTTTGTCTCTTGTGCGAAATGTCGTCTTTGTGATGTGCCAGAGACAATCGAACCATTTTTTATTAGCGGCAAAGACGCCAACCTATTTTGGAACGTCCTCCAACACACGTTAAAGAAAGACTTTGAAGTCAATGCTCGTACTTTGCGATACCTGTTTTCGACCTCTGATGATAATGCACCTTCTGACAAGTTTTTTTTTTCTCATGGGAATCCACAGTTTGTGGATAACGCAAATGATAGACCGCAACACTACACCGCTTATACCTACAAGAGTGCCTTTCATCCAGATGACTGTGCACCTACAACATGTTTTTGATGGACTTGATATTCAACCGGACTGGTGCCACATTTTAGTGAGGCACTTATTCTTGCCACTCTTCTAAAGTGGAACCAATGTTTCCAGCCAAAATATGAGCGCTGCCTCTTCATGTGTGACTGTCATTGCGCTCGCCTTTCTATGAATATACCCAACTGGTGAATGTTTTATCCAGTTGCATGCTACGGCAATAAATACCACTTAAGAAAGAAAGGAATTCGTCCATGGCGTCGTGGGTCGATATAGGGCTTCTGCACTTGAGGTCCTGTGTTTGAGTACTGCCGTCGGACAGTTTTAATAATGTTTGTTTAATTGTTTGTTATACAGTACTTTGTTGAAAATGACGAGTTTACGAAGCCGTTTGAAGCCAGAAGTACAAAATTTAGGCAAATCCACCTACTTCCCGTGCTGGCTCAAGCGTCCCGATAGCAGCTCCCATAGACACCTTTGAGCGCATTGTATACTGCTGCCTTGTATACTGCTGCCTTGTTTTTGCTGATTATAACTATATATGCTCATGAATTTACTTCGGTTGTTAATGTAACCTCAAGTGCTTTTCGTAAGTCGCTTCATGCTTGAATTTCTTAACTTGTGACGTTTCTACAAACTACTGCTCTTAGAAAAGAAGTAGCCTGCATCATCACAAAGTGAGCAAGCCGTTTTATTTTAGTTTCTCTCCAATGAAACAATACGAAATGAAAACACTAAAAATGACGTCTACTCAAGGACACGTCTAAACACTGCATGTCGCTCTACCAGGCCAAGTATTCCAGATGGCTTAGTGCACATACCTACCGTCAATCGAGAGCAGAGGTTGTACTATCCTCACATCAAGGGCAGCACTCGACCATGCAACACAGGAAAGGTCGCTTCACAACTCAAGCGGGGACCTTGCGGGGGTGAATAATAAATGCTACAATTTACAATGCAGCGCCCTTCTCCTTATCTCCTCCAAAATGGCTTTGCGTAATCTCTCCTCGTTTAAATATTCACGAAGGGAGGTAACACGCGCATGGGTGGTGCAGGCATTCTGGGTATTTTTATGTCTATCGTGCACTTGAACTGGTCCCACTGGCGAAGACCTTCTTAGGAGCATATTTGAAGAAAGCTTTATAATATTCAGCCTTTCTGCGGTATAATTAGTTCGGCGCTTCACGGGGGTGCTCATAGAGCCTGTATTTTGCAAGATTGGTTTATAACACACAAACGGTGTCTATGACTCAGCTGTGTCAGCCAGGACGGAAGGCACGACGGCTACTAGTGATGGAGAAGCCATTGCTGCCTGCGTAGGTGACGCACAGGCAACGGGGGTGCACGCCCAAATTCCGAATACAACTGCAGACCTAAGCCGAGCTGGGTGCCTTTATTAAATATTTGAAATCTGGGTACATGTACCTACTCTTGAGTAGCTTGGGAAATTGATTGATTTGTAGGGTTTATTGGCGAAAGGGCCAGATGCGGCCAAAGAGCGCCGAGTCGATGATTCGTGCTTGTCAATGATGTGTGAGTGTTGATTGTGGGGAGTATATAATACACGGCTGCATAGTGGCCTAAAAATATTCGCTAAAAAGTGGAAAATATACATATGGTGCAAGGTGGCTGTAAAAGGACCTAAATTTCTTCGCTCTGAAGTGCGTAAAATACAAGTATAAAAATGGCAGTGATTTATCGTGTCTGCGATGAAATAGATGTTTCACGAGATATGGATGATCAGTAAAATATGTAATAGCTGTAGCACTAGTGCCTTAGCAGGGTCTTGAAAGCAAGGGCTGGGAGGCACGTGCTCTAGAAAATGGTTTCATTGCAGCTACGACCTCCAGGTGGAGGCCGTGCTACAAGTAGCCTGGCCAAATTACATCTAAGGTGTCAGTTTCAGTTAAAAAGTTTAATACTGTTCGAAAAGTAAAAAGGGGTCCATTGCTCAGAAAGAATGCTGGGTGTAACGGTAAGTGTTGGAGATAAGCGGAAGGGAAGTAGTTTTTTCTTTCTGCCTCTATTTCAGTGCATTGGATAAGAACATGAATAACTGTAAGCCTGTTGCCACATTTGGTACATGTCGGAGGTTCGCTTCCCGTCAAAAGGTAGGAGTGAGTGGCGCACGTATGTCCTATTCTTAATCTACACAGAAGCACTTCCTTATGTCTTGCTGTTCTTTCACTTATCCAGTTACCTAATTTTGGTTTGATAACGTGTAGCTTATTCAATACTGCTTTATCCCATTGGTCCTGCCAGTACTTCCTTAGTTTGTGGCGCAAGAAGTGCTTAAGTTCTTTTGCTGGTATAGATTTATTCATATCCGTTTCATTAAAGGCGACTGACGTTGTATTTTCGTCAGCAGCTACATTACGTTTTATGCCCCTATGGCCAGGTACCCAACATAGGACGCTGTTTTGGTTGTACATTAAGTCTAGGCATAGTTGTGCGTAAATTGCATTTAAAAAAGGGTTCTTATGTTTTCGAAAACTCATTAAGGCCCTTATTACGCTTAATGAATCTGTGAAAATGATGGCGTTACTGAGATTTCTTTGTTTGATATGTTTTACAGCTGAGAGTATCGCGTACGCTTCAGCTGTGAAAATACTTGTGTTGGCATTTAGAGCACCGGAGGTGCAAAAGAGTGGCCTAAGAGCTGCATACGCGACACCAGCAGATGAATTGGAAGCATCTGTATAAAACTCGGCACAGCAGTACTTCGCTTGCAGTTTGACGAAGTGTGACCTTATGTGTGCCGCTGGTGCATGTTCCGTTATTGCGACAAAAGAGGCATCGCACTCCATAGTCTGCCATTCCCAAGGGTGGAAGGCGAGTGGGAGGCATAAGAATATTTTCTGGGAAGTGTATGTCTGTTTCTTCTGCCATTGCTTCCAAGCGCAGGCTCAAAGGAGTTCTAATAAGTGGGCGGTTACGGTAAAGTCTGGCAGCGGAGAGGTCGCTAACGATGGAATGGCATGGATGTTCGGTGTCTGATTTTACCTTAGTGCAGTATGATAAACTTAGGATTCTTCTGCGTAGATGTAAGGACCATTCGTTGGACTCAACATAGAGACTTTCAACAGGGCTCGTTCTAAAGGCGCCTGTTGCCAGTCGTATACCGAGGTTGTGGATTGGGTCGAGAATCTTTAGCGCAGTCTTTGTTGCGGAGTGGTATACCACGGCTCCGTAGTCGAGGCGTGATTGTACGAGACTCTTATACAGGCTAAGCAGACACTTCCTGTCCCTGCCCCAAGTTGTTCGAGAGAGCAGCTTGAGGAGGTTCATGGTCTTCAGGCATTTTTCTTTAAGATATATTAAGTGGGGAACGAAGTTAAGCTTTTTGTCCAGGATAACATCTAAGAATTTGTGTTCAGGGCTAACAGTTAGTCTTTCTCCATTAAGGTTAATGTTTGGTTGTGGTAGTACACCTCTCTTGTTTGAAAATAAGACACATGGGCTTTTTCGGGGGTTCAACTTAAAACCATTCTCGTCCGCCCACCTTGAGAATCTATTCAAGCCAAGTTGTAGCTGCCTCTCGCAAATGCTAACATTGTATGACCTGAACCCTATCTGCACATCGTCCACATAGACGGAGTAGAAGAGTGTTCGAGGTAATACGGTTTGGAGGGAGTTCATTTTAACAATAAATAACGTAGAGCTCAGTACTCCAACTTGCGGTACACCTGTCTCCTGTATAAATGGTCGAGAATGTACGTCGAAATTTCCTGTCAGAGAGATAACTTTCAGTTATTCTCAGGAGGTTGCCGCGAATGCCCATTGCAGAAAGATTCCGAAGGATACCGAAGCGCCACGTAGTATCATACGCCTTCTCCAAGTCAAGAAACACTGATAACACAAGCTGTTTGTGGACAAACGCATCCCTGATATACATTTACAAGCGTACAAGTTGATCTGTCGTCGACCAGCCTTCTCTGAAGCCACATTGATATGGATCTAATTTCTTGTTTATTTCTAGATAATGTACCAGGCGACTGTTTATCATCTTCTCAAAAACTTTGCATAAGCAGCTCGTCAATGCTATAGGCCTTTAACTATTTGCCAAAGAAGAGTCCTTGCCCGGTTTCATTATAGGAATTATGATGGCCTCTTCCAAGCAGAGGGACTGTGGCCGGACAACCATATAGAGTTGTAAAGACAAAGAAGGCTTTTTGTGTTTCAGGTGGCAGGTGTTTTAGCATTTCATATAGGATGCGGTCAGAACCGGGGCCAGATTTGTTGCAGCTGTTTAGGGCTGCCTGAAGCTCTGCCATGCAAGAAGGTCTATTGTATGCCTCGCATTTTGTGCTTTTCCGGCCTAGGGGTTTTCCTTCTATTTGCCTTTTGTACCTTTGGAATGTTTCAGAGTAGTGCGACGAGCTGGATATCTGTTCGAAATGTGCGCCAAAAAAGTTCGCCTGATCTTCCATGCTGTCGCCTTGAGTATTCACCAAAGGCAACGAGTACGGCTGTCGACCCTTTATTCGATTCACTCTATTCCAAACCTTTGTTTCATCAGTGTAAGAGTTAATGCCCGGTATATACTTTCTCCAACTCTCTCTTCTAACTTGTCGCCGCGTTCTCGGACCCTGGGATTTGACCTGCTTGAAATTGACTAGATTTTCTGCTGTCGGAGAATCCCTAAGTAAACCCCTTGCCTAGTTCTGCTTCTTACGCGCTATTCGACACTCATCGTTCCACCAAGGAAGACGGCATTTTGTGGACAATCCACTTGTTAAAGGGATACATTTGGAGCAGGTGTCAAGGAGAAAAACCGTAATATATTGAACCGCAGCGTCTATGCTTAAAGCACACATGTCGTCCCAGGATAGAGACGCATGATTTTTGAACTTTTCCCAGTCAGCTGAGTCAGTTCTCCAGCGAGGTAATTGTGGAAGGCATTCATTACACATTGGTGTGCTTAGAACTACAGGAAAATGGTCACTCCCGTATGAATTTTTAATAACTTTCCATTTAAAGTAAGGTAGAAGAGTAGGAGATGCAATGCTAAGATCTATTGAGGAGTATGTGTTTGTTTGCCAGATTGTATTACGCGGGCTCCTTCCCATTCAAAAGACATGCACCTGAAGAAAAAAGGAACTGTTCAATCAGGCGACCTCTCGCGTCGCAGCGCGAGTCGCCCCATAGGTTGCTGTGTGCATTTAAATATCCAAGCACAAGATATGGTTCGGGTAACTGATCTATATCCTCCATATCCTCCATAAAGAAAGCAACAAAATCGCAATAAAGAAAGGCCTCAGGCAGGGAGATACGATCTCTCCAATGCTATTCACAGCGTGTTTGCAGGAGGTATTCACAGACCTTGATTGGGAAGAATTCGGGATAAGAGTTAATGGAGAATACCTTAGTAACTTGCAATTCGCTGATGATATTGCCTTGCTTAGCGACTCAGGGGACCAACTGCAATGCATGCTGTCTGACCTGGAGAGGCAAAGCCGAAGGGTGGGTCTAAAAATTAATCTGCAGAAAACTAAAGTAATGTTTAACAGTCTCGGAAGAGAACAGCAGTTTCCGATAGGTAGTGAGGCACTGGAAGTGGTAAGGGAATACATCTACTTAGGACAGGTAGTGACTGCGGATCGGGGTCATGAGACTGAATCATGACACTGAAATAATCAAAAGAATAAGAATGGGCTGGGGTGCGTTTGGCAGGCATTCTCAGATCATGAACAGCAGGTTGCCACTATCCCTCAAGAGAAAAGTATATAACAGCTGTGTCTTACCAGTACTCACGTACGGAGCAGAAACCTGGAGGCTTACGAAAAGGGTTCAACTTAAATTGAGGACGACGCAACGAGCTATGGAAAGAAGAATGATAAGTGTAACGTTAAGGGATAAGAAAAGAGCTGATTGGGTGAGGGAACAAACGCGAGTTTCCGATATCTTAGTTGAAATCAAGAAAAAGAAATGGGGGAGGGCATGGGCTGGACATGTAATGAGGAGGGAAGATAACCGATGGTCATTAAGGGTTACGGAGTGGATTCCAAAGGAAGGGAAGCGTAGCAGAAGGCGGCAGAAAGTTAGGTGGGCGGATGAGATTAAGAAGTTTGCAGGGACAACATGGCCACAATCAGTACATGACTGGGGTACTTGGAGAAGTATGGGAGAGGCCTTTGCCCTGCAGTGGGCGTAATCAGGTTGATGATGATTATGATGATGATGATGATGGACTGATCTAATGATGTTTGGAATTGTTTGTGAAGCTTTAATATGCGGCGGTATGTATAAAGAGCAGATTGTTATCAGTTTATTTTAATGTACAGCACGAACGGCCACTGCCTCAAGGGGTGTTTGTAGCCGTAAGTGTTGATAGGCTATAGATTTGTCAGCTACGATGGCGACGCCAGCAGCTGATGTGAGGGCGTCGTCGCGATCTTTCCGAAAAATAACATAGTGACGAAGGAAGTGTTTATGTTTAGATTGCAAATGAGTCTCTTGGACACACAGCACTTTTGGAGTTAGTTCTTTAAGGATTTCTTGGACATCATCGTGGCTGCAGAGCAGGCCTCTGATATTCCACTGAATAATTAGTGTATCCATATTAAAATAAATGTTGTGTGATGTGTCAAAGAGAATATACTTGGTTAACTTACAGTGCATCGGAGTTTTGTCTTTTCTGGAGCGGTCGACAAAATCGCGCCGCTCCTTAGGCATCAACTGCGCCTTCTGACTGGGTGTTGTGCCCATGGCCTCTTGAGAGGCATTGGACACGTGCTCTCGCGAGCTTTGTGTTTTCCGTGAAAGCTTTGTCTCGGAAGACAAGGCCTTGGAGCCCACCGTCCTGGTGGTTGATGGGCTCGTCTTGACCTCTGAGCTGCGCTGACTGGTGCCAGCACTAGCAGAGGCTTCCACTGTGGTGAAGTTCGGGAGAGGTAGGGTAGCCTTCGCTGCTCCCACCATGGGGGCGGGTGGCGTTGCCGCACGCTCGCTACGCGTGGTGCTGGCGTCCGCTAAGTGCCGTTGTGATACTGCCCCCCGACGTACCGCTTCGGCGAAATATGTGGTCTGTGCAAATGTTGGTGAGATGTGTTGCCTTGCTTCTCTGAAAGTTATGTTTTCCTTTACCTTTATTGTAATTATTTCTTTCCCTTTCTTCCAGACTGCGTATGATCGAGAATATGCAGGGTGGCCACCGTTGCAATCGCTACAACGCGGATCAGCCTTACAGTCATCTGCAGAGTGATCATTGATGCCACATTTCGCACATGTTAGCCACCCTCGGCAGCTCTGGGAAGTGTGACCAAACCTTTGATATTTAAAACAACGTCGCGGGTTTGGGATCTACGGTCGAACCCTGATTTTGGTATATCCAGTTTCCAAAGTCTCTGGTAACGTACTAGAGCCAAAGGTAACTATCAGGTGCTTAGTTGGCAGTTCCTAGTTGTCACGCCTGATCTTTATTCTTTGTACACTTATTACGCGTTCATTCTTCCATCCTTCCAGGAGTTCTTCTTTGGTCAAGTCCATCAAGTCGATGTCAGAGATTACGCCTTTGGCCGTATTCATGGCTCGGTGTGCTGTTACACTGACAGGGATGTCTCCAGGTTGTACAAGGTTCGTTAGCTTGTCATGCTGGGCTTTGTATTTCAGTTTGAGTAATAGGTCCCCACTTGCCAGCTTGCTGATTTTGTAGCCGCCTCCAATGGTCTCTGTGAGATGCTTCGCCACGACAAATGGTGAAATCGTTCTTGCTTTCTAGTCAGGTTTATCACTGTGGACAACATGAAATTTTGGGAAAGTCTGAGTGTCTTTTAGAAAAAACTGAAATGTAGCATCGGTGCGCCCCCTTTTAGAGGGACGATCGGTTGAGAAAGGGTTGGAAGTTCCCACGAAATATGTTCAGTATGCAGCGACGATGCCAGTCACTCACCGCCGAGCCCAACAAGGGGACAAGGAAGGCTATATGGTGAAACAAGCCCTACCATGCCAAGTGTACGTCGTCGCTATAACCACATATGTTATAACCAAGGTAGGTCATAGCACATCAGGTTAACCCTCACCGCCAGGAATGTTGGAAGTTATCAGAAGAAAAAGGAAGACAGGAAAGACTAAGAGTGAGAGAGAAAGACGAAGGTGTGCGAAGAGAGAGACAGGAAAAGGTGACTGCCGATTTCCTCCAGGTGGGTCAGTCTGGAGGTGCCGTCTATGTGAAGCAGAGGCCAAAGAGGTGTGTTGCCTCCGCCGGGGGGCCTTAAAGGGCCAAACACCCAGCATCAGCTAAACTTCCAGGATCCCCCTTTCCCCAGACACGGCTAAGCCACTCACGACTACATGCGGGAGGGTCCAACTTTCGTGTGCTCGGGTACGTGGTGTCGCAACACACCAAACGCCTGCTGACGCAGACGCCCCTGCGGGGAGCTTGGGAAATACTCATTTGCTCAACAGAGCAAAAAGGAAACGAAATGTATGTGGGACAAATTATTAAAAGGTGAATGAAAATCGCCAAATTTTGAAAATGCACACGGCCTGAATGAGCGCGGCCTAACAAATGTCTTCCTACGTTTACTTCGGGAAACGGTATGTTGCTCTTTCTTATACAGGATACATATTTAGGACATTTGCTGGTTAGACTGGACATCTAAAAAGCTAGTATTAGCAGAATTACCAGTGAACGGAATTACCCATGACCGCCGTTGTGTTTCTCATACTCTGTATTCATTCTTTTTTCCTTATAAGCTGGGTGGATCTGTCAGGCCACGGTCGTGTTGGGCCAAGCATAGCCATGAGGCTATGCTTGGGAAAATGATTTACAGCGTATGCTGTAATGGGCTCCTTGTAGTAGCCGTTTTGTTTGGCGATAGTGTCCGCCTCCGCCGCCGGTGTCCGGTTGTCGTAGCAGCTATCGCCGGGAATGAGAAAAAAAAACCAGCTCCCGCTGGGATCGATCCCGGGCCCGCTTCGCGGGAGTCACCTACTTTACCATTGAGCTATGTGGTGGTGGTGGCCCTCTCTACAAATGGCACATACCCACCGTGGGGGATCGGCTAAGAAATGGGCGGTTTGGAGAAAATTAATTTTAAAAACAATTGCAGGGCTGTGACTTTTCGATTCCCCATCTTCTTTCCCACATTACCTATATCGGTTTCTCTCTATTTTGTTATGCAATTCGCTTCGTTTCCTTTTTCTTTATTTTATGTTGTGCACTTTCTAACGTTTTCGAATTAGGACGAAACCATGCAGTGCACCATTACCCGCCTTGATTCATGGGTGGGAATTTCGAGAATGAACGGTAAGGTTGAATGAAACTTCCTTTACGTAACAGCGTTTACCATTGTCAAGGATTTTAGTAACTGCCGCTCGAGCTAACGACCGGCCTGATAACGACGGTCCTGAAAACAACAGGCGTAATAACGTGAATCTTCGAGAGGCGAAGGCCGATTGTGGAGGGCGGTCGTGCGAGAAGGTTCGCCGATGCGTACTACAGATTCACTTCGATAGTATATACAGCGCACACAACCTAAGTAAATAAGGCGGAGGGAAATGAGTGTTTGCGTGATGTGAACATTATCAAAATAAACCAACGTGTCAGAGCTACCACACTTACACGTGTTACCGACATAGGGATTGTTTTCACTAGAGCACAGTGAACAAACAATATAAGGTTATCCGAATAAAATAAGGTGCGAAACCTCAGAAAAAGATGTAAATTTAGTTGCTTCCCAGTTGCGTTTGTCGCAACGCGCCAGCGCAGTTGGCAAACAGTAATAATATCACCGGCGATTAGGATAGTCCCTAATGCGAAATTGGATCGCCGCTCTATACATGTTTTCATTTCGCGATATATTGACCGGCGCAGACAATCTGTCTCGCGCGCCACGTTGCAAACGGAGGGAAGCGTTGAAAAACAAGTCACACCCAAGCACAATGATAGCCGCGAGCAGAGATGGCGATCGATGAAAATTTGATCTGCAGTTCGAGCGCGCTGGCTTTTATGCATGACTCGTCGAATACTCGCGCTATCGCGGGTTCCCCCATGACTTCTAGAAAGTGCACAACCCGCGTCACGCATACAATCAGATTACAAATACTATGGCGCCATCTCGCATTCTCATGCGGAACTCTGCTTTCCTCCTCATTCTTTCGCCATACTTTCCTCTTCAGCTTTGTGCATCAAGCTTTCACTTTAGCCTCCTCCGCAGCTATCTTCCTCGCGCTCTCTTCTTTCATCTCCCACTGCGCTCCGCTTTCGCTTTGATCGTTCGCTGTGCTCGTTGGCTCGGTTACGATGTACAACGTCGACGCTCGCGCAGCAACGGGCGCCTAAGAGCTGCGCTCTAAAAGCGTAAATAAAAATTCCGGAATTTGATAAACAATTAGCGTATTTCATTGGTACTTCTCTGACAGGGTTTTCACAGAAAAGAAGATCTTGGGACCGTAACCTTGTGAGTTTGCCATGTACACAGCCACAAAAGCGCTGCTGCGTTTGTTTAGCCAGCCTACGCGAACGCTTTTGATTGACCCAGTTTGATGAACGCTTGATCGTGCGTGTATACCGGTGCAAAATGTGAATTTCGCCCTTTTTCATCTTTCAATCCCATTTCCCCTTTCCCTAGTGGAGAGTAGCCTGTTGGGCTCAGCCTGGCTAGCCCCCTGCATTCCCCTTATGTCTTCTTTATCTCTCTATCTTGATTACTTCAAGCTAGTGCAGATGCGGCTGGATAATTAAGCAAAGTTCTTCCACACGCGAAGTTACGATGCTGAAAGCACAAATGGTGACGCCGTTTCATTTTAACGAGTCTCTGGCCCTTTCTTCCTTATCCACCGCAAACTATTAGGTCAACATGCAGCAACACGATGCCGAGATGTATACAGTAGGGTGGACCTAACCCCAGCGCCAAAGTCATCCTAAGCGGCGAGTGTAACGCTGTCTTCACTTGCCCTTTCAGCAACGGCTCGATGACCCAAAGCTCATGACTGTATGTTAGCCACTAGCATAAGAAACGGCGTGCCTTATCGCATTCTCTGGCGAAAGTAAAGCTCCCGCTTAAACGTCCATGTCTCTTCAAGCAAAAGCCCTACCCGAAAGAAAAGTCATCTTGACAAGTAAACACGCCGCCTGCATTTGTGTCGTCTTCTCCTCATCGCAATACAGAGTGTGCCTCGGGGCCTTCTCGAGGAAGAGCGCCAGATAAGAAGGAGCGTACATCTCCGGTGGCATGGTAGCGTGCGTCTGTCCTCCGTCTGCACTCGTAACTTTATATGCACGGTTCGTTCATCTTGTTTATTTCTATGTCACTTTTATTATCTTTTCCTACATTCCTGCACCCTGCAGCAATTTGTGCAAGAGCGTGATGTGGAAGCCCCCGAGGGCAGTGCTTTCTCTCTGTTTCCACGATTCCGTTTCGTCTTCCTTCATTTTCTTCGATAAGGCCTGAAGGAACCTGATATGACCATCTCGGTGCTCAGTGTAAACCGTTGGCATCTGGCCGACGTCGGTTGTGCAAAAGGGGATGCTATTAATGGAAAGACACGTGTAAAGTCGTGGACACATTTTTTAAAGGACAGATACAGAATGCGCAAAGTCAACTACGTGGCACAAACACGTCTTAGCAACCAAGAGATGTCCTTAAAGTAGTCGGGTGACAAATTGGGCTAGTTGATGGGGTGACATAATTGGCGACGTATAGTTGGTAGGGCGTCCCGTGCAAGTTTTTGTTTTTTGTTAGATAGTCTTATTCCGTTATCGCCACCAACGACGTTAACCACAGCGTGAGAAAGGAGGGGCGGGATGATGATAGCTCATCGCCAGCAATCAACACTGCTGAGCTGTAGCAACTACGTCCCGCCATGCAGCGTTTCGTACATCCATATCGAATCGTTGGAGGATGCGAAAGGTGGGGATTCACTTATTTGCGAGTATCGCTTTTTCCCTTATTTAAGCGGCATATTCATGGCTGGGGGCATCCAAGCAGGTTCATTCCTCAACAATCTCTAGATAGCTCTTGGGAAGTGCTGCGCAATATCGAAGACACACGTACCTTAGACACTATGTTACATACTATTTTAGTAACATGTGCTTGTATCATGATACGTACGGTAGGACGTGCATCAGTATCTGTATTTCCGATACATTGTATAATGTATCGTGTACAAGATTCTGTTATCGCAACATCACAGGGCGAAAGTATAAACCTTGGCCAAACTCCGCTTCTCAAGCTGATAGTGCTGTCACTAAGCCACCTGAATAAAACTAAAGGCAGCACCATTTTTTTTTTATCTTTCCACCAGAGCCATCTAGCGAGGGCAGGCAATGAGATTTACGAGTCTCTATTGGTGCAAATTCATGTGGTGGCGCTCGCGCCATCTTGACAAAAACAAGCGAACGAACCTCTGCGTGCAGACGTTCTTTTTTGTTCATTTTTTTTTGTTTTTAGTTACGCCAGCGCCATGACACTTTCTCGTAGTCCCCGTACGGTGCTGAGTATGCCGATGTTTGCGGCGTCTTTCGAGCAAATTCTGATGATGCTATAGAGTCATTATCGAAGTTCCTCTTGCGTGGTGCTTTGCTAGGAAGTGTGAATGCAAGAATGGGGTTGCCGTGCGTCTAGTGACTTCCACAAATCAGCGATTTGAAGGAACTTTTCATTGTAACTTTGAATGTTGGGAAACAAAGCACGCATAGCCCTTCTTCATGGAGACTTGTGCATAATGCGGCTATTTTGTGTACGTGATGGTTGCTCGCAAGCCCCTGAAATTTGCGCATGTGTCGAAGTATCCCAAGATAGAAATGGAAAGTATCGTGTCGGAGACAGTAACTGCGGTAGCGTCTCTCTCAAATACTTGTTGCCAGAGTGTCTTGTATCTTATCATGATACAACTGCAAAGTATTTTTACCTAGCCCTACTCTTTGTGAAACGCCCTTGAAATCTTATGCGCCGGACGTGAGTTCCACAGATGCGTGCCGCCATCACGAACCTTCAACAATAAAGGAGAAGCGTGCGATAAGCATTATTCGCTTTGACCTCTAGGGCCTGTACTTGCAGCATATGTGTGCAAGTCCATACTGCATTTTTCTTCTGATCCTGGCAAGTATGATGCCCGCTGTGATTCGAGTAACATACAACAGGTATCGCTCTTTCGATCCTTTAACTTCTTCCTCTTCATCCACCTCGCCTGATCGAGTTTCCAGAAATAACTCTGATAAAACTGCCGTTAAGGCATGCGGCCCTGTGAGTAATCGAGTGGCACTTCCGTACAGTGCAAAGTTCGCGTAGGCTTCCAGCACAGAGTCGAAGAAGAAGAGCGCTCCCCTCGAACTGTGCGGTGATTGATGAGGTAGTGATGGCTCCTTGTAAGCCGAGTTTAACTCCTTCACTCACGAAGCTTTTGCTAGCGCCGTATATGCATTGGATCATGTGACAACTTGACAGCGCATGCCTTCCTGTACCCACCGTGAAAGGCCTTCTTTGTCTCATATATGCGGGTAATTTGAGCCAAGTTGCTGCTCTTCAGGATGGCATAGCAAACGCAGCAACGAGTGTGTTGATGGAAGGCCATAGCAGCGATAAGTACATCTGAAATCTGTTTAAGTCGGCGCTAAGGACTTACTCATGACTAGCGGCGCGTTCACCTAAAACCGCGTAGATATTACTATGTATGCTACAATTATGGAACGCTGTACTACTCTTTGCTATGTGGACTCTCTAAAATACTATGCTGGTGCTACTCAAACGACAGACCCAGTGACCTGAGATGCTGCCTTAGAGAACCTTTCAAGTAAAATCACACCGCTACGGCAAGGAGTGACATTGTTAAGTCATCACTGAAAAGTTCGAAGATGGCCATGACATCGGAGAATTCAAGTGTCCTTATTGTTGATCTGATCATTCCAACAGTACTCACCCCAGATTGCGAATGTCGCTTTGTTTCGGATTACACACATCGGTTTTTAACAGGATGATGCTATTCCTTATAAGTATACGTATAGATACTCTGTTGCTCGTGACGCTTTGCACGCTTTCAATTTGAGCTCTTATTTTTTCTTCTCGTCTTTCCTTGAGCGCTGAGTTTTTGTGTTTCCTTGAGCGACGATCGTTCGCGAAAGAAATAACACATTTGAAAACAAATATTCGTTTTTGCTGCTTTCATTGAGATGCCGCTTGACGTTCAACGGTGTCATGCGTGCTTTCTTCACAGACTACGAATAGATGCGGCCTTTACTAAACAATATATGTATTTAATTTACTAGAATATGCCGCCTCTCTCCGTCCCTACTGCCATTATTGTGATGTACAGAAACGGTGCACCATTCTCTCTCTTCTTCCCTCCGGTGTGCGCGTGAACGGTAAGAGCTGGCCGATTATTTTTCCAATATCGCCAATGGGCCGCTTCCTGAAGACGTGGCACATTGACCAGACAGGACATCTGGCAACAAGGAAGGTCGAGCGATTCTTCCATTGCTGCACTGCTACGAGCTTGACCTGTGGCTGTGAAAGACCCATCTCACAGACTAATTAAGCCTCTTTTTCTGCATTGTCATGCCTCATCACCCCATTTTTCTCTTCTCCCCTTTCACCCGGCGCAAAGCAGCAGGCTAGAGGACTCACCTGAGCGTTACCCCTCTGACATTTCATAAAGAAAATTACCTCCCTCCCTCTCTCTTCCTCTATTTCCGTAAAAGTAATACGTACCAGATTTAAAAGTATCGGTTTTGGCTCAAGGCTCGGCAGTATCGAGATACATGTATCTTAGATACTATCGTAAGATATTGTTTGAGTATCTTGTATCTCTATCCGGATACATTCGGCGAGAAGTCCATCAATTTCTGTATATTTGATACTTAACACAAAGTATTGTCGATTATGAGACAAAAGACACACTTATATCAAAATCAACAGACACCTAAGTCCTTGGTGGTAGTTAACTTTTAGTCTAATAAACGACACATTTATGTTATCTCTCATAATTTATAACAACCAAACACGATTTATAAGATTTAATGTGGCTTGACACTAGTAATAATGCTAAATAACTTATTACCAATTAAAAGTTTATTTATAATCAGTACGTGGAATGTTTCAACTGCAGAGTGGAAGTCAAGCTACTGCATATAGCCTATCCTTTTCCTAGAAACTTTCTACCTGGAGTCAGTTCCGAAAGATACATTCTGAATATGTGTCGTGCAATGCCGCGCTTACAAATTTACATAAAGCATTTCCCACAGTGCAGAAACATGTTATCTAGAACATCAATGCATTCGTTGTTGAAAATATTGAGTATTTTATTGCACTTTACGAGCGCTGATCTAGTTAGTGTTAAATACGTTCAATAGGCTCTGTAATACAGTTTGATGTGGCAATAGCAGGCGCTAAAAAAGAAAGCATTGTTTTATTATATTTATTCGCCTAGCCGCTGTCGTCCGACCACCGTTGCCGCTCAACTCCTTTCATGTCGCCATGCTGTTTGAGATCACGTGAACTTAAATAATCCAGATTATTCCACGGCAGCTGTACAACATCCGGTTTGCAGCTCACCTTTAGTAGTCCCCTGATAACAAGAGTCGTAACTATATGGCCACTCTCACAACCATACAGAGCAGCGCGAGAAAATGTGCAAGGGGACGCGGAGCCTGTTTTCGCTCTTCGGTCTTTGTATTAAATCTGTTTTCAGCCGTGTATTATTATTTCCCACTACAGGCTCATTTACTTTTCTCCTACTGTCTCTAAAACAAGACGTCGACAAAAACTAGAACCCGTTCAAATGTTTTTGGGTTATTTTCAGACGCTATGCAGACGAATACTCGTTATAAGCTTTCTCCTATACAGAGCTTAACGCACCATTATATGGGTTCAGATGGTGGTGTTGAAGTAAGTGAATTATGAAACTTCTCTCTTTCGGTTTCATTCTCCATTTCGGAAGTTATATATTTACACATTTTCATCTTATGTTGTCGACACGTCCGCTAAATTAGTTTTTATATTTAGTTTCATGCAGCACTTGCACTGTTTCTTCACTGTGATTCAACGCTGTTCGGAAGTTTCGAAACGTTTTCTGTCATAATCTGTATAAGGCCCTCGAATGAGAATTCGAAATATGAGACTCGCCAATATTGGGCGATCGCCAAGATCTCCCGCAACTGTTTGCGAGTGCATTTTCTGTAGACTTCTACTGCAGAGCTCAGTGCTTCTGTCGACAATCGACATGCAGTCTTATATGGAACATCATCTGCCATTGCCTGATCTACGGTTTCTTCCGTCAGACGAAGTGAAATTAATATCCACAATTTGCAAGACTATCATCACTGGTGCGCACTGATCCGCTTCGAAATTTAAGCTTCACTTAAAGTTACACGAACTTTGTAGATTGGTGCAATCCTAAGTATGCCACTGCCATGATGATTATGATGACAATGATGACGATATGAACATCCCCATAAAAACTGGACGGTGAGATGTGTCACTAAGCTGTGGCGTGTTTAAATCAGTAAATACTTTTATACGCTAAGCCACATTTACTCCCGTTTGCTGACACCTAGAAACAAATGCTAAATAGGGTGACGTATTTTTTATAAATATTGGTATGTCTACAAAACACGTGCAACATATTCTGGCGTAATGTGCGGGTTACTCACTTAATCTTAATGTGAAACAATTTCAAAACTATAAAAAAACACGTAGCAATTCAGACACTAATACGCTATGCGAATGGACCGCAAAGCAGTGAACCGCAGTGAACGCTTTGCAGTTGACGCAGTGAACCGCTAATAAGGGAGGCATAAAAAAATAACCGCCTGCTGGCGGGTTTTGCAAGTAAACTTGCAGATTTCTTCGGCTAACACGTAAAAAAATTCTTGCAGTTCTAACAAAGTAAAAAATGGCTGGTATTGCAAGTAAACGCCCGTATGCCTGCAGTGACCTTTACACTGGAGCTATAATGAGGAACCAAGTAATTGACCTAAGTTGCCTAAAATACATACGACAGTTATCACACAATGCAATAATACTTTTGTATGTTGCAACGGTACCACAAGTGCCTATCGCCCCAGCATTCTGTATATGTATTATGACTAATTTGCAAAGTATCTTTTGCCAGGACTGGATCTAATTAACACATTCAGCAGTCCGTATAATAATTGACATTGCCAGTCTTTCTGTCACTAATGTTCCGGACGGCACCAACATCTCCCTCGGGCTGATGCGACATGGTTAGCTTTCCCGCAAACTCTTGCTACAATGTCGAACAAAGTGGCCTCCTGCACTGTGTATTCTGTCCACTGAAGTGAGTGCGAATGCATGCACTCGCTACAGTGTCAAAATGAGCAACATTTCTACGAGAAAGCGTCAGGGGAAAGCTTTAGGTCTTGTTCCCAGGCACAAGAAAACGTGTGCACAGGGTCACAAAAGCGGATTATCGCTTGCCCAGCAAACAGAAGAGATGCCTGATAGCCTAGCACTTTTCTGCCGCTCACGCGACACTTCGCGCGACCGCACGCGTTGTTTCTCCGTCGAGCATGCGTCGGTGCGCGCTCTCTCGCGTTCGTTGGGGCGTGCGCGTGTTTTTGCGTACGTGTAGCGCATACCGTTCAAACCAGCCAACCCAAAAAAACGGAAGAACGATAGCAGCGATATGGCAACGGCGTGAATATGGAACCTTCCTCTGCTGTGCTGTGGCAGCATTAAAAGCGCTTACGTCTAAGCTTATACGTTTGCTTTTTCTTTCCTGCTTGCAGCCTCTAAGAGTGTACCCTTACATCCACAATATTTAGCCACCACCTCATCCTCTTTCTGCGATCGCGAAGGAGGAGTTGACATGGTAACAGAGTGGAGCCTAGCACTGTAGACACATAATTTCAAGGTATTGTTTTCTTTCCCTTTCTTTTTTTAAATTTATACCAGGCAAATGTTCAACGAATATTCAAACCCAGGCATCTTGCTGGGCTTTCGCACAAATACGGGCTACTGGCTTAGTCAGTAGCCCTTACACGAGATTAGCCCTTACTGATTAGCCCTTACACGAGTAGCCCTTACAGTAGCCCTTACACGAGACTTATACAAGCAATAAGCTGTAATAGACTTTGTCCTGATCGATTGGTAGAGATATTGTTACGGTTGAAAAAAGAGGGCGTTGTCGTCGACGATGAAGACAACGAAATGGCAACAACCTCTCGGGATACTAGGCTGCTGTTTTACACACGCCATGTAAATACATCGTATAAATAGTTTTATACCCGTGGAATTTTGGCGGAGGTGCTGGGTAGACGTCCTTCTTCGTGATGCGGTTGAGGTCCGGACGCCACTTTCGTCAGCACTCTTTGTAACACTCCTCATTCTCCACTTCTTCAGTAGCTTCTAGGTCACTGTGGCATCATGGGCAAGGAATATGTCGATGAAGCAGAATTAAGAAAAATTTAAACAAACCAAGGTTACCCCCGAGCTTGCGGGCAACTACACACCGAAGAGTTCCGCGACTCGAAAAGACCATGAAACAGTAGGTGGCCAGACAGCCATGAGCACGCAAGTCGTAAAGACGCGGTGATTCTGCGAACGTGATGAGGAAGCCTTGTTGTGCAGATGAGGTCAATATCTCAAGCTATGTCTAGCTGTATGGTAAACGGGTGCTAAAAAATATTGCCTTTCACAACGTGAACTATCTACTTTATCCCTAACTATCCTGCCATTGGCTGTGGCCCCGTACTATGCCGAAATTTCCCCTCAAGTGTCAGGTAAGTAAAACGAAAAAGAATAAGTACCTCTAAGACGCCTCATTGATGGAATAAATGTTTATTCTTCGTCTCTCTGGACCATATCAATGTGTTTTAGCTTAGGACCGACATTACAGCCATCTTTACAAAAGGTCCGTAACAGTTCTTTCAAAAATCTAATAAGCACGAACAATCGAGCAATATTATTAAGCTCAAATAAACAATACCCAAGAAGACCTCAAAATTAACATACTAAAGGTACGTTCCTGTTTAGGAAGAGCGCGATGCGCTTACGTATACATGACCAACTTGCGTTTTTTTGGCTTTACGCTGTCAGAGAAATGATCAACAATAATGAAAGAAAAGGTTCCTGACGAGGGAGCAATTTATGACAACATATATTTGACATTATTAGTTTATGGTAGCCAAAAAGCATATCGCAGAATAAACGAATCCAGCTGCACTAATGAAGGAAGATTAAATTGGTATAACTTTACAAATTGTTCAACAAATGGAAGTACTGGAATAGTTTAATTAATCTCAGTGAAGGCACTTTGATCATTTTCTAATTACTACATCTCACGAGGTCACATAAAGTATTAAGTCACTTCGAATAGCTACACAATTGATAAATATCAAGAAGCAACTCAAACTTGAGCGAAAGAAAATAGAAATCACGGCCTAATTTTTTATACGCTCATGCTATGAAATGTAGTTGTCATGTTGTAGACAGTACTTACATGACCGAAGATATGCGTGGTGCTAGAGTGACATGAATCGGTGTATGGAGCCAAGTATTAGGGGTGCCCCAACACGCCACCCCACTTTAAGAACACTTTAAGAAGAAACGCTCCAGAACTCGCCTTATTCCATAAAATATTTTGCGAAAATAATCCACGTAAGCAAACTATGAAACTCCATAGCCAATCACCTGCAGCGATCGGGTGAGTTTCACTTCTTCCATCCATTTTATTCCTCCTCCCATTTTTATTCAATGCTTAACATAAATCTTTCAGATAACGTCAAAAGTCGCTGGCGTAAACTAATGAATGCACCGTCCATGATTTTTTTAACCTTCTTAAACAGGTAGTACTATATCCATGCTTCCACTTCAAAATGCATGTCCCTTAGCAAAAAAAGTTTCCCAACAGAAAAATATAATAAGGGGCAGAAGCGATAACGCTGTCTAAAAATGTGCCATGTTTGTTCTTTTGATGTCGCAGTCTTTATCATAACAAGCAGATTTACACATACATACTTAATTATTGTTGTTTCTCTATGCCTTAAATTGAAACCTAGTTATCACTGCACCAACGCAATTTATTATCATCAGAAAATTCCGCTAGTAATCGCGAGCACAGCGAACTTTTTTCAACGTTTTTCGTGATTCCTGCGACATGTTTCATCAAAGCCCGCACGCAGAATGGGCGAGGTAGCGCTGCCTGCGGTGCGCCCAAAGGACACTGTGCTAGCCGATTAGCTCGAGCGATCATGGACAACGAATTTTGCGCACCGTTGAATACTTTCTTTGAGCCTCAGTTTCTTTCTACATTTGCTTTCGTCTCGAATATTTTACTCCATCTGCCATTGCAAAATGCCCAGCTCGCTTATCTACCCAACCCTCGCTTTTGATGTAGTTGCAAACTAAGGTTCGTGAAACAATAAACAAAACATTTAACAAGCACTTACCGCACATTCATTGCTTCAGCACAGAAAACATTAATATTTCACGTTCGCTCCGACGCGACTCGTTGAAAAATCCTTATTTTATTTCTTCCCGCCCTAATGGACACAAACACGCAGGCAGCAACCCGCTATCTACGCTATCAGTGCAACAAACTTCCAGCGACTTGCGCAAAACTGTCCATCCTGACGTGAGAACAAATGGATGTCATGTGGCGGCTCTGTGCCCTAATAATAGAAACAAAAACTCGTTTGGGAAGAGTTTTTACGGAGAACAGTCAGATACAAGTACTTACTGCAGCTTTTGGAACACGAGAAAATGCAAAACAAGTTCACAGTTAACGCATTTCTCGTTTCAAATTATAGTGCGATCCAAACGTTAGAGAACGGTTATTGCAATGGGACGCAGTTGCGCGTGTTCATACCGTAAGCATCTGAACTACAGGTACTGCTACTGAAGTACTACTAATAAACTACAGGAACTTGGCCTTTTGATTATTCCAAGCAGTCAGCTCCCGATGGAGAGTGTAAGCAGAATATTTCACTCATATTGACTGTGGGGAAGAGTGAATAAGGAAGACAGTTACGGGGGACTTTCTACAGCAGCATAAATAATTTTTGTAATAATTTCCAAGCATGTTTTAAGCTTGCTTTAAAGCCAAACTCAACAAGGAGCTCGTGACACTGGTGTTTACCAATGTGCCTCGTGAATTTGTCACTAATGCCACCACAACAGTCACGCGGCAGTTCTAGCTTGGCTCTGTGGTTGCGCCAATATCACTGTATATTCGAACGTAACGTACCTCACCACCGGCACCTAATTATAACCACAGGCTGTAATTAAACCGGCGATACTGGCAAAGCTTCACGAAAAAAACTTGCTTTCACTCGATCTCACGTACAGACCTTCTCACACTTCATCTCCTACTTCTTTCTTGCTTGGCTAATACTTTAGCGTGAACAGCTACTGGTAACCCATTCGTTGCATGTACTGTGCATATGATGTCGCTAATTAAAGTTACCAAGCATCTCTTTTTCATACAGCAACGTGTAACGCGAACAACAGAACAAGCTTCCCCGACGTGTTAGTTCTGACGACCCTGTGCTCAGGCGTCGCATACTTATGGCTGTTGCCTTTTCAATCATGTTCCACACACCATCGGTTCTCATCATGCAAATAAGTTCTTTCGCTCTCTGAATCTCCATTGAAGACACGCCGGAGCAACGCCCGGTCAGAAAGAAAAATACACCCACAAGTCACACCAGCAAGTGCAGGATAGTTCTTTGTCGTCCCAGAAATTTGCTGGAGGAAATTTATTTTGTGGATTGAACATCTTTTCACAAATATTTTTGAGCCGGCCTAGCTTTCTCCCTTAACTTATGCCAGCTATGAGCAACACATATATTTTACACATTTCTATCTCTAAGCATAAACAAAATAAATTAAATTTCAGCTGTGATTATGTTCCGTCAGACAATAATACGCAAAAAAGGCGCCCGCCGGCACTTATGACTAATCGAACTTTGGGCCTCGTCTCTGACACGTTGGACCCATCCGTTTCATTACGATGAAGTAATGCGATCAGTTCAGTAACAAGCAGCAGGCAGAAAGGAAAGTACACACTGCTTTAAGCAGCAGCAAAAGTATACAATAATACTCATCTTTCCAAGCAGAGAGCGAACATGCCTTCGCACACTTGAGTTTTGCTCGTCCAAGCGAGATCTCGCAATACCTAAGTGCTCACGAACCATAAAACTTCCAAAGGCAGATGGAAGTGGAAGAAAACAACCTAACACTTGCAGAGAAGAACTTTGTGACACACCGGTCAAGGCCCGTAAACTAAGAACGAGTGCTAACGACCCGAAGCCAGCGTACGAAGTGTCCAGGAGGCAGTCATGATTTCTTAAGAGCTCTTTGTTGTCCTAACCTGGAGCTCGCGAACAGAAACATTATGTTTACGATCCTGCCATGGCAGCTCTTTGATTTCTCGCAGGTCGCTGAGGCCGCTCGTACAGACACGTCAATTTTATTACCTAGAATCAAAGGGTGGTCACGGCAATAGAAGCCTGGACTAAGCATACCGGCCATGCCTTCGCGACCGTGTTAAATTTGCCCACTGCTACAGCAAGGAAGTTTAATGAGTGCCGTCGCGAGGAATTTATGCACCATGTGGCAGGAGTAGCTAACAAAATAAATTTGGTTGAATACTTCCCAAATTCAAAACAAAACAGAAAAAGACGGTGGGCGGAGATTCATGTTTTGTGATTCGTCTCCAATACATGCATCTACAATACTTGACTCAATCTCAGTGATAAACGTTTTGGTATCGGATACTCGTCATGTCAAGGATATCCATACTTGCCGTCACTACTTGTAGCACAATGTCGAAATAAATAGCTGAAGTATGGTGGCATCAACACTTTCCAAATGTAAAAGGTGCACGACATGTCCAGAGTTTTCAACATTAGCTACCTTAAATTGAACTGTGCGGCTATCTTCAAAATATCAGTCGGTTGCAGTAAGCATGAGCAATCTCTCAGGAGTGATCATTGTTTATGTACGGCTCAATTCCACAGCACAAATTATTGATAGCAATAATTAGAGTAACGAGGTGGCATTTTTAGCGCTACTACTCTCACTAGCAGTTGACAGTGAAAGATTTGCTTGACGACCAAAGTATGCTACACGAATGACGGAAAACACCGCTGTTGTGTTTGTCTTTCTTTTGGAATTTTTGTATGTAAGTACATCTTTTGTCTACTATAATTATGGCTAGTCAATCACCCAACCGATATCTATTCGGCCTTAAGCGAAATGGAGTTACAGGCTGCTCATAATTTAGTAGCCCTGTTTTGCCAGGGTGTGAACATGATGTCCCTGAACAAATTTACAGAGGCACCACCTTGAGTTTTACAGTACGAGCTGGAGTGGCCCCGCTACTCCTGTGCTATGCCATTGTCTCTGCATTGCTTCCTTACCAATATAATGGCGTTCATCGTTCCTATGAAAACAAAAAAGAAACGACGGTGCCGGTGCTTGTCGGCCACACGTGGTTCAAGAACGTGAGTCAAGCCAGAAATACATAATGCTCATTTCATAAGATACACAATTCCGCAAACTGTACGCTCACTTTCACAAACTGTGCACAATTGCGCTTTTCGCAAATTGAATGTGCCTGCGTTAGCTCGGCAGGCTGCGCCCCGCGAGATAGACACATTTACAATAAAGAAAAAGTTCCATTGCTGGTCCACAGAAAGCGAGAGAGAGAACGCAAGGAAGAGAAAAGGCAGGGAAGTCAACTAGATGAGCGTCCCTGTAGATGAGCTTGCTACCCTCCACTGGAGGTAAGAGAAAGGTGGAAAGAAAGAGAAAAGTGTGTGTGTGTGTGTGTGTGTGTGTGTGTGTGTGTGTGTGTGTGTGTCCGTGCGTGCGCGTGTGCGCGTGTGCGCGTGTGCGCGCGTGTGTGCGTGTGTGCGTGTGTGCGTGTGCGTGCGTGCGTGTGTGTGCGTGCGTGTGTGTGTGTGTGTGTTTCATGGTATTATGGCCACACGACATCACACAATTAAGATTCTGATCTGGGGCTATTAGGGTGCACGAATTAACAGCAAACAGGTGTCTTTACATATTGCCTTTGAATAAAATGCGGCAGATTTACGACGGGAAAAACAAAACAGCTGAGCACCGAGCAGTCCATTACGGTGTCTAATGCACAACCACACAACATCAACCTACATATGTTGTCGCCTGTCGGACATGTATGTAAATAATAAGCCACTTGCAATTAACGCTCACTGTATCCACGCTCACTGTAAACTTAAAGGACTCTTTATAGACGCATAGATCAACTAAAGTAGTCGCCTCACATGTACAGATTTGTGGTGTAGAAATCACAGCGAATGAGTTGCCCATCTCCGTCAATGCAGTATCTTCTACTAGGAACTACTAGGAACGCATAGCAATCGTAGCGCAGTGATTTTACTTGGCCTGATCAAAGTAAGGGAGCTTGTTGATATGTGTGAACACCAACGCACTAAGCATCCGTTCACACACTTCAACTGCTTGTCTCCAGATTGGCTGGACAGCATTTATTTGCCCGATTGCCTCGCAAGAAAAGCAACAAGCTAGCAAACTCCCTCTATACTTTTTTCGCATCACTATTTCGTGTCGGCATCTTTAAGGGCATCTCGAAGCCACTTCCGCTAAGAGAATCGGAACTTGTGGAGATTTAACGATAGCCTATTACATCATGATGCGTTTGTTCATGGCGTCTATCCTACACCTAATTGTAAATTTGTCTGCAAAGGCGATAGCGTTTTTGCATAATAGGATAGATTTAAAAAGGAGTTAAAGCTGCTCGCAATAAAGAAACCGTCTCGTTCAGCCTTCGAGCGGAAATGTTAACAAAGAGATTACTTAAGAGGGCTTGTCAGACTGCATCACCTGTATTTCGAGTGGCCTGCATTCTGCACAGAGTTGATAAGTTCTGTCAAAGCTAACTTGCAAGCTTCGACATGGAACGTTTCAAATGCGCACGTATTCGGTCTTGTGTAGAATGATTTTTTATGTGCAACTATCGAAGGGAAGTTGTGATGATGAAAGACATGGACGTTACACAGAAATTAATAAAATTGAAGGGAGGTCAAAATTATTCCACGACACAAGTTCAATTTTAAGGGTATTTTAGGAATATTATTATTTACTTTTCTGTAAAACAACAACAATCGGAAATGGTGATGCCATCGCATCACTCGTACACTTTTTCCTAGCCCAACAGAAGAAGATAAACCGATGTTAGAAACACAGATATATCTTGAAGAAATGGTAGCGACAGGGCATAATTTAGAAGAGCCCAAATCACCCGGCTTTACAGCCATGTTTGATTATCAGTTTCATGAGAAGTTATGTCTATTGCTCTTCAAAGTTTTCAGTTATCCTTTTGAGCTTCACATGTTACCGTCTACATTTTATCATGATCAAACTGTTCTCATCCCTAAACATGACTCTGCCGATGGTAAACATAAAGTAAGTGGGTATCGACGAATATCATTATGTACCATTTACTATAAGGCTTTTGTAAAAATATATTAGCATATAAACTACAAACTGTCATTCGTGATCTAGTGGGAGAGCATCCGACATCTGGCATTCGTAGTCGTAGCATACAGACAAACATACATATTGCCTGTTTAATTCTTGAGTGTGTGTCAGATATCTTACACCTGGTCGCTCTCACCCAAGTTGACTCGGCTAAATATTCGATAATGTGAGCTATGATTTCCTTTTTCAGCTGCTCAGTCATCTCAATATAGGAAATAATTTGCTCAACGGAATCAGAATGTGCTACAGTGGTGGAATAACTCGATTAATTGTATATTGCATCCTCTCAGTTCCTATGTTCATTCGCTCCTCTGTGGGACAAGGATAACCACTTTCGTGCCTATATTTTTAGTATTTTCCGTAGAACCTCTGTGTATCAGTGTCATTTCACTTAACGTGGTGACTGGGATTGACTATGGCACTTCATCACTCAAGGTCCTAGCTTACACGGACGATGTCGTGTTTATGTGATCAGATAAGAAAAGTGTCGAAGAGAAAATATGCCTAATGCAATCCTTTTGTTCAGCCATTGGGTCTCTGCTAATTATGATAAGCCCCGAAGATTCTGGTTCGGTAAGTGGGCCATGATTCCATCGCCGTTTGCCGACATTTGCTGGGATACTGGTGCTGTGCTTCACCTTGGTGTAGCCCTTGATCAATTTTGTAACAGTACCTCACGTTGTTCTAAATGTGGCACGAAACTTTGGTTTGCAGCTGAGCCCTGGGATGAAATAGAAGCGTTCATTTTCGCAAGGGCAACAGTCTGTAATACGTTTGTAGCTTCCAAATAGATTGAGGTGTCTCGCGTACTTCCATGTGCGCCCAAAAGAATATTCAAATATTTCTCAGGATTTTCGCCCGCTTGATCTGACACTGTAGGTGAGAGACTGCGACGCAATAACTTGTTTCCTCCCGCTTCAAAGGGATGGATTTGACCTTGTACATTTGTTTAAATGGCATTTATTCTCATGATTTTTTTATGCTTTCGTGTATTTTCGTGGTGTTTCTAAGCGAAATACACCAGGACCGTATTTCGCTTCATTTGTCTTGCCTTGTTTAGCCTGCTTTGGTGAAAATTACTCTTTGTATGGGTTCCTAAAGCAAGTAGTTGATGCTGTTTTATTTCTACAGACTACACTTTCAACAGACTATTTAGTTAGCTCAACTCGCAAGACTTTCATTAAAAATGTTATTGACGCTATGCTTGTATACCGTTCTCCATATGGTAATCACTAATTGTCTGATGTGTTGCATGGCATTAAGAAAATGTGTTTCTCTGGGAGCAAATACTTTCTTAAACTTCATAGCTCGACGCTTCCTATGAAGACGTGGCAGAAGACTACGAGATATTGTTCCTTGGGACACAAATTGTAGATTGTGGGAAAAGCCAGAAACCGTTGATCATTGCTTGATTGTTGGGACGCAGAATTTCTTTGTTTTTGGGGGGGGGGGAGGCGGGGAGGATGTTCTACAGCGAACATTAAAGAAAGGATTAGAAGATAATCCTATCGCTATCCAATCGTCGTCACTGCGAGGGCGTCATAATATCGTCGTCATGCTCCCCTTCTCAAGGTCGACCTTGGCAAGCAAACACTATAGTAAAGTGGGATGATACCGGAGTATGTAGCACATAGCCGAAGCACCGGTATAGTCCCATAATTATCACTACAGATGCTAAATAAATGGTAGTCTAAATACAAGTGCTAAATAAATGCTCGAATGGTAGTCGCATTACCATCGACAGTTGTGAGAGGACGTCTGTCATAATTTTTTGCCCATACCAACGCTTTTATGGTGCGTACATCCAGACCCCTCCCTCCTTGGAGCAATAAATTTAGCGACCGACCCACTCCAAACCTTTAGGAATCAGGCAAAGGGACCTTCGCTTCAATACATGTCTACGTTGGCCCTCTATTAATCTTGACAAATAAGTATAACCTGTGCATATGAGAATGCACCACTCTATATTTAATTTTATTTACAACGCACTGCGGTCGAAAGACCAAGCAGGGAGGCGTAACAAAAACGGTTGACAAACGAAATTCAAAAAACGCAGAAAACATAGTGACAAATTAGACTACAGTATAATACATAATTAGAAACAAAATCAGCAAGATAGAGCAAAAGTGCGAATCACAACCGAACAGATACACAATATGAAAAAAGATACCACTGTTAGCACCGTGTGGTCACAAACAGAAAGGTACACAGCGCTCAGTCAGAATTATCGCCATCACAAAATGCTTCCAACGGTAACGCATCCATTCTTTTATGGTCCGGGGAAAAGAATAAAACATGAAAAAATTTTTGCGCGCAAGATAAGGTTCAAGACTATGAGAATGTATATGTCTAGTTTGCCTAGGAATTCGGTGTGTCAAGTAAGCTTCAGGTAAAATGTTTAATTTAACAAAATTTAGTGAGTGGAGAAATTTTAGCCTAGCAGTTGCTCTTCAGTGTTATAAAACAGGGATGTTATTACTAGCCAGCAGCGTTATCGGCGAGTCATTTCTCTGGTAAGCCTTACATATAAAACGGACCGCTTTTCGTAGCATGAGCTTAAGTTTCCTAATATCTTTCTTGAAATATGTATCGCAAACCCCAACTAGGGTAATCTAATTTAGGTGCTATGAAGGCATTAAAAACCAGTAATTTTATCTCTGATGGAGCTGTCTTTAGTTTGTGCCTCAAGAAACCCAGTTTTTAGAAGCAGATAAGAATGTTTTAGTATTATGACTTAACCATATTAAGCGGTTTGTAATCGTAATACCTAAATATTTATATTCATCAATGTCCGTCAAAGGGCAATCACTGATAGAATACCTGTAATTAAAAGGGCACTTTTTGGGTCTAATGCACATGAACACCGATTTATCACTGCTTAGTTTCCTTACACCTTACAGTTTCCTTACAATCCTTACACCACTTGGAAACGGCACAGAGGTTATATTGCATGCATTTTTGATCACTAGGAGTGATAACGGTTTTAAAACGTATGCAGTCATCTGCAAAAAGTTTTATACTTAATTTTCGACGCATATATGGAGGTAACAATGTCATTTATGTACACTCAAAAAAGAATACGTCCCAAAACGCCACTTAGAGATTGAACGTCACAATCTAAGCTTGGCGAAAACTTACGGAAAAGCTGCAAGGTTTTCTCTGGCACTGCAGCTGTGTTTGTAAGATAACCATTTATAGAGTGACCATGTCCCACCACTGAATATAAATTTCAGGGTAAGCTCAGTTCCTCGCGGTATCAAAATGCGTGGCTATGTACGTATAATAGGGTGGGGACATTCAATCTTCTTTTAGCAGGTGTATCTTGCTCCGTTCTGGTGCCTCATATATAAGGCGAGTAGGTACACACATATTGAGCGTTAATTGCAGCACGCCACTTTACGACGATCTCCGTTCTCCTTTCATGTGCTACCTGCCAAGCGTCACCAATATTATTTATCACACGTCAACGCGATGCTTTCCATAATGCCTAATGCCCATCATATTACATATGTATTAGTAGCGCGCGCTTCGGGCTAGTTAGACATCACTACAAGTACATAACGAAGCGATGGATAGGCTTGGATACAAAAGATTTTGCACACGCGCATGTGAAGCAGATAATGTTTCCCGTAGCACCCTGTATAGTGTGAAAGGAGGTGGAGGCCTCACGCTTCGTAACCGAATGTCTACGCGAATCTGAATTTATTGGGATATAGTAACAAGCTCCTGGACGAAGGGAAAAAACGCACTGCGGAAGCCATTGGCAGCCCGAACTTCCAGGTCAGTCACAAGCAGAACTGGCGGACCAGCTATTAGCGAACCTTAATTAACGAAGCAACCAACGAGGCAAGTGGTTGGACAGCAGTGCTATCGTCCATGGCATTTACACAATATATTTCTCACGCTGCAAGTTTCAATGTTTGACTAATTTGATTCCTTTCATTGATGTCTACTTCGCAGTACGGATGTTGCGAGGTGCCCGTGACAACTTGCGCGTTGCTTTTCCGAGGAGTTAACTTTTTGCCATAGCCGTACTTCACCTGTCGTGCAAGCGGCTTAAACGAGTCACAGCGCCTGCGGTAACGCTAGAAGAGCTACCCGTAGGCCGTTAATTTACCAGGCTTTGTATGTGGGAGACAAGGCTTGCATGAAGACGCTTCTGACGGAGACGCTCTTTCTGGAAGTGGCGACCCAGAATTTTTTAGACGAGGTAGTTTTTTTGAAGTTTCCACCTGTCTGTTCATTTCCCCGTGAAAATGGTAGAGTTTTCCAGAAATCTTTACATTGGTCCTTTCGCGGACTTCAGGAAATATCGCCGTTGGGCTCTCGGGTTTTTGTGAAAATGCGTAGCGGGACTAGTAATTTCCCGTTTCGTTCATACAAGTTCGAACTCGGAAGCATGAGCGTTTGAATTTTCTATTGAAGGAAAAGGGGGAGAGGGGCAAGCACGTTGTAGGATTCACCTGCGAGTACATGTGGAACGGACGACCAAGCCGGCAAATTATATACTCAGCTTTAAAGATCAGTATTTTTTCGCTGCATTTTCTAATCCGGACAAAATACAGCAACGCTGACGGCTTAAAACAGCTTAGAAAGCCGCCGTCGTATTACAATATCGTTATCATTGTACTGCCTAGGGACGAATAGCTCTTAATCAATCATATATAACTCTTGATAACCCTCTCACTTAACACCGGTAAGCAAATACGCATACGCAGCGTGACACAAGTATGTGACGATCCCCAATAAGTCTTGAAATCCGCGTTCTTTTTTTGAGCTGAAACTCATACTTAAACATCTAAATGGCGATCGCGATCGGCAAGAGCCCGTGCACAGGCAACTACTGATACCAGTATTGTTAAGTAGAACTTAGAGTTGGGCGATTGGTAAGGGTTAATTTCTTCGAAACGGGGCCGCAGAAATCACAAGCACGGAATTATACTACGTAGTGTCATTCCGTGTTTGTGTCCTTCCGTAGCCCCGTTTGAAGAAATGATACCAGTATCTCCACGAAATAAATTTCTTTCACATAAATTTGCAAAAGTCTGTACTTAAGGTCTTGTATTGACTAAAATACACTGCGTTAAACACGGAACAACGCAGTATATATCACCACAGTAGGTTGAAAACTTCTTGTATTTTGCCAAAAGCGCAAATGAGTACTTGACTTCGCCGCAGAATGCAAGAGGTAGACAGAAAAGATTATTTGATGGTAACAATATGGGGGCACTACGCTCACGTCATCGGCAGCAACACACAAAACCACATACACAAATAAAACAGAATTCAACGCTAGATAAACATCATGTTTGTTCAATGTATGTAGCTTGTGCAACAGCAAACCTCATAACTACGTATATCGACTTTGGGACCAAGGTAAAAGGCTGGATTGAGGAGAAGATATGTGCAATGATGGGTAATTTCGCTGCCTTGTAACTTGTGCAGAAACAAAATTTTGTGGAATTGCCCGAAAGTGAAATATCTACGGGTGATACAGCAGAGGAGACACGGTAGTGTGGGAAAATTAAATTGACTTTTTTTTTGCGGAAGAGGCACTTGCTAATGTGAAGAGGACACGAACTGTCGACTGGATTAGCGCAGGCTATCGCCACCAACGCCGAGCCCTGACCGGACCCTCCATCCGCTTTTGATAATACTGCAAGTGACTGTGTCAAATACCTGATGTTTGTGCTGAATCGCACCACTGGGTGGTGCGCTGTGGCGTCACCGTTTCTAGACGCATTCGGCCACCGCATACCGTAAAACGCAGTCTGGTACGTGCTCGAGTATCTCTTCCGAAAACACATACGTAAATACATCAAGGCGTCGCGGAGTCAAATTTAGCTATAATTTACGCGCTTTGAGTAGGCGACATTTTACAGAGCAGTTCTCCCCACCACGTCCTGTCGCCGCCCACTATGTTGCCGCCAAGACCACGGCCTTGTGTTTGGCCCAACGATATTAAATTGCATAGGCGCTCTTCCGTTTCCTTCCATGAAGGTGATAAGAAGCAGGGTCCTCTTAATCAGCGACCGAGTTTGTGAAGCAAGGTGCTTTGCCACAATTCAGAGAAAAGGTGAGGATGAAAGAACATGCTGCGCCATTCCCAGGGACTTTCCTCCGTTCTCATTACTGCCTGGTTCTAATCGCTGACCTCTGGACCAGTGGTTTGCCGCAAATCACAGCATAGCCTGTGGCGCACAACTCAGTCTGCGTCATCATTTCCGACTTGTGAGCACATGTAGTCGCCCATGCAAAATTTTTGCGTCGGAATATTTCTTATTCGCATTTCTGGACTCCTGCTAAGTCGAAATGAAGAAAAGAACAATGCATTCCGTTAAGATAGGAATGCAGCATCCGACCACAGTTTGTTTCTGACTATTCTGACAAACATACATCTGCATTATATACGTGCGACTAGGCTACTACTACGTTCGTTTATGTGTGTCGCGGGCTCTTCCTTCTCCTGATTTCATCAGAGATTCATCTTGTGCATGTGTTGCACTTCTAATTAGTGTGCATCCATAACAATCGCTGGGCACTACAACCCTTTCTGCGCTGCATAAAATGGCATTAATGAAATTCCTTGCATGAAGCTAATGACCAGAACAGTGGGAGATGCATAGGATGCACCTAATTTTAACGATGCATTGGTCGTTCCCATCCGTTTTCTGCATTATGGTGCATCTACCAATAATCTTTAACTAAGGTGCAGCCGGCTGTTTCTCTCCGACCCAGGGATCTGACCGTAAGAACCACAAGCCCGGTACCCCGGCATCACTTTTTATTTCTGCCCATACTACCTCCTTTTCTCCTAATTAGGCTAGGAGCCACACTTCTCCGTAATAATCTGCCTCATTAAACAATGTCGTGGTTCCACATCTTCTGTGGCGTTGTTTACATCTTAAGCGTTTGCTGAGGCTCGGATCGCCTCCAAATATCCCGCCGTAAAACCTCAGGGAGTCTGTTTTTTTTTCGCAGGTGAGCTTGGTGCCACGAAATCCGGTCACACTCCCGAAAAACATGCACAATGGTTCCGGTATTTAATAGCGTTAAACAGAATTGAAACACACAATTTTTATTAGGTGCCCTCTGCTACAGCCCACATAACAGCTGAGGTGAAGCTTTCGAACATGGAAATATTGTCAAAATTGATTATTCGTCTTTGTGTATACATAATCACAGCCAGCCATGCTTCAAATAAACGAAAAACACACAATTTTGAAATGAGTTCAACTCGCTACTGTGTCGCTTTGTATGTTCGAAATCCTAAACAAGCGCGCTTTCTCCGCAAACCCCGGTGGCCTCAGGTATTGGAGAGGACTCTAACAGTTCGCATCTACGAAGCACGATGGATTATGTATCGTTGTTCCGGCGCATTATATTTGACCACCGCTGCCACAACTATATCCCGTTCAAAAATGTTGGAAAAAAGATAAAAGAAAACGAGAAAGTGAAGAAACAGAAGACTGTAGATGAGGGTCGTAGCTCCTGCAGCCGTGTAGCTTTACATTATTTACGGCCACTTTATTGCCTTACTTCAGCGAACGCGAACAAAACGTAAGGCAAGCGCAAGCACCGAATTTCCTCCATCGTGCGGACATATCCATAAAGCACGCCTAACCGAGGAAATGAACGAAATACGGCTATTCATTGCTGACATGTGTGCAGCTGGCAAGTTGCATCCAATTCTTCCTCTCCTGTTGTCCCTTTTCTTTTCTCCACCTCTCCTCCCCTCCAGCTGACGCTAACTGGTACTGAGCAGTCGACAGTGCGTCATATAAACATACAAATAACATACACTCTTCAGACTTTCGCATTGTTCCTCTCTTGGCGATCTTGCACGAGGGACTTCCAAGCCTTTTGGTGCCCATCGTGTCTACGCTCGTCGGTATATAGGTTACGTGCGTGTTTATGTAGCGGCGACGAAGCGCGCGACCGCCGAACGAACACATTCTGGAAACCTGCTGCAAGCTTCCTTTCTAAACTTCGTTTTGCTTTCGGTGCTCCCTGCCTGTTGCTCTGATACACCAGGTCCCTCTCGCTCGCTTCTCTGTCGCCTAGTGCAACCGGCTAATCTTAGCCATGCTCCTCGGTTTTGTCAAAGGCGCGCCGCTCCCACATGACTGTAATTAGCTCTGCCTAGAACTGTCAGAAAAAAAAAGCAACGCGTTCCTAATTGATTACCTATCCACCCACCTACATTCACAGCATTTACTAAAGAGCAGATAAATATCGGCACGTCTGGACGATCTTGCAGACGTGCCCTGATATGGATGAATGCACGGTGAAAAAAACGACTTGAAATATTTTGTGCGCCTTCATTTCTTGTCGTTCACTCTCTCAATGCGCTATTCACACGGTCTCAACAGGAAGAGGAACAATTCTAGTACCTCTCGTGTCTGTGCGACGAGCCTGCACACAAAGTGGCTGTGTGATTGGCCGGGCCCTGCTCACACGAACCAAAAGACTTGCAGTACGATGGCTGCAGTTAACAGAACGAGTGTAGCTAATTCCTTCGGGTCGTTTTGAGCTACTGTCGGCATGCCAAAAGGATACTTCACTATGCAAGTCTTTAAAGAGGCTTGTACTTCAGGTTTCGACTACACGCATGAAGTTATAGGGGCAGAATTCGCTCAAAGGCAACCCCGATTTCTTCGTGTAATGCTGGCGGTGAATGACTCGGAGATTACTGATCTCTAATCAGCCTCCTTTTATACATTGCAAACTTAATGAATGTTTTTTATACGCTGGTGTGCATTCTTAAATTGCTAATGGCGCCTCATTAGGCTCCCTGAAACCTCGTTTGCAAATGCTGATTACATCCTTGAGATTTTTCCATCAACATACTTGCTAAACGAAAAGCTAAAGTAACGAAGTTATAGAGTGGCTTTGATGTCATCTACAGGTACGTAGTATATAATAAAAAATAAGAAGAGGTCGATGAACTTAAGCACGTAGTTAGAAGCATGGATCGATTCTGGAGATTGACTGAATTCATTTGACGCAGTCTAAAAGAATAGTGAACATTCTCCAACGGGAATAAGAAGGGCAACAAAAACTGCTTCCAACCGAAGCCTTTCAATAGCTTGTTTTTTAAAGAGTGAAACTAGATCTTAGGTGGGGGGGGGGGGGGGGGGAGTAGGGCATCAAGGTAACTTGAAACTCGTCATTTCACTGTTTGACTTCGGAGCCTAAGTATCAGCAAAGTGAATATAAACTGGCTGGTAACCAGACTTGTGCAAGTTACAGAAAAAAGGTAGCCAATTGCAATTACTACATTCAGAAATGTAATTGATTACAGTTATCAGTTACTGCCCGATGAAGATAATTGAAGGATTACTCAAAAGTAATCGATTACTTTTACGTTACGTGCGCTCGAACTTTTTATAACATTGCACAGATACCGTAATCACAACAAGGTTGCCTGTGCATTTGTGCATTCAGTGCGTCCTCTGCAGCCATACCTACATGGCTTATCTGTACTAGCAATAACTTTTCGAAAACTTTTATCTCGTTTTTCTCGTGAGTACATCAGCAGAGACAATGAAAGCTCGCTCAATGTGCGCGCTGAAGGGCAGTGAGAGGGAGAGAAGTACTAAGGTAAAGGCCGGGAGATTAACCAGGCTGAGCCCGGTTATTCTGCATTGGTAAAGGGAAAAAGGGGATTAAAAAAGGAGAACGAAGGGAGAAGTTCACACTTCGCACTGTTAAAGAAAGTTTTCATCGCTGAGTCGGTCACAGGCGGTCACACAGGCTGGTGCCTTTCAAGAAACGCAGCAGGCAAGGCCTTGTGCAAGGCGAAGCCTATGTAAAAGGCCTTTGTAGCCTTGCACATAGCAGTCGCACGAGGCCATGGGCCCAAGATCTCCTGTGTGAAAGGCCTGCGTCTAATGCCCCAAACCTGTCCGAAGGACACTTTTCTCATCTTTGTACGTGGGGCAGTCACACAGGAAAAGTTCGGTCGTTTCTTCGACACTATATGGTGCTGTAACGTGCGAACATCTTGTGATTGTCGTTACTCAGCATCTGGGCCATCCGTGAAGTGCAACGTCTAACTGTGTCATTGTTGCTGGGACATGAAGAAGACGCTCCCGGTTGGGCCAATGAAAAGCTGTGAAAATTGTCTGTAGGCGATTTCCCGGCATTAACGTCCCAAGTGCTCTTCGCTATCGAGCCATACCAGCATCGGTTCAATTAGTTGGCCAACATCAGGAGCAGGGCTACCATGAGGAAACAAATATTGTGCGCCCGGGTAGCGTTTTTACAATTACTAGCAGGTACAGCGGGGCGTGACGCTTGTGACGGCGCTCGACGTTTCTGCGCAGGCGCAAGTAAGAGCGGGCGCGAGAGAGAAAATCTGGGGCCTTTGCTCCTTGAATATGTGACTCTGCCTAGGCACTACGTAGGAGGTTTCTTAGCGCGCGTTGAATTCGTTTTCCCGTAGACATGCCGGAATTGCGGAGTGCGGCCAACTTAGTTTATACGCTGCGTCGCTGGCTGCCCGCGCGGTGAGGTAGTGGGCGCGGTCGTCGCTTGGTGATCACTGCGTCTGAAGGAGCAATGGTCTGATTGGTGTTGTATAAGTCGCTTTTATCGTGGCGATGATATATCGGATTTTTACAAGCACTGCTCCAGGAGGCCACGTGTAACCGGCAAAAGGAGGCCTCAGGAGAGCACCTGAGGGTATATTAAAGCAGGAGGCGCAGGATCTCCGGGGCACCTAAGTGGTAGTGGGCAGATCAAGGCTGGAAGCAGGGTGGCCCGTGGGTTGGGGCCGCGGAGGCCGAAGCGTGCCAGGGAGTGTTCGCATAAAAATTGGCCGTCCGCCATATCGGACAGCCGATCTTATACTCTCCCGGCATGCTCAGGCATCGGCGAGCCCCAACCCACGGATCAGTACGGGTTCTAGCTTTGATGTACCCGTTGCCGCTTTGGTGTCCTGGAGGCGCCGTCAGTAGTGCGAAATAATAACATGTTGTTTTCATTATTAAAGACATGATTTGTTAAATATAATTGCGTGAAGCCGTCAACTTGCGATGCTAAGTTCAGCACTACCGCGCCCGCGACTTCTGCCGGCATGCCTAGGGACAAGCACATACAACGCGCGCCAAGAAACTCCGTAGTAGTACCTAGCCAGAGTCATTTTTATCAAGGAGCAAAAGTCCCCACATTTCTTCTCTTGCACCCGCTCTTATTCGCGCGTGCGCTCAAAAGTCCGTCGTCTCTGCAAGTGCCACGCCCCACTGTACCTACTAGCAAGCGGAAATGCACGCCTGGGTAGCTGCTACTTGGCACAATCTCGGACGTTCTGCTACAGTTCCCATCAAATTAAGGTTGCGAAAGGTGCGTCACATGATACAGCTTATCTCGTCAGTAAAGTAACTAATTACATGTACATGTAGTTGGCTACTGAAAAAAGTAATTGAATTACGGTAAGCGTTACCGAGTAACAAACCCGCGATGGTTGCTTAGTGGCTATGGTGTTGGGCTTCTTAGCACGAGGTAGCGGGATCGAATCCCGGCTACTGCGGTCGCATTTCGATGGGGACGAAATGCGAAATCACCCGTATACTTAAATTTAGGTGTACCTAAAAGTACCGAAGGAGGACCAAATTTCCGGAGTCCCTCACTACGGTGTGCCTCATAATCAGAAAGTGGTATTGGCACGTAAAACCCGATAATTAAATTAATTACTGAGTAACACAAATGTAATCGTTAAATTACAGGATTGCAAAAAATGTTGCACGCTACAAGTAATTATTCACATGTAATTCGTTACGTACAAGTCTGCTGGTAAGTGACCACAGCGAAGAAAAGAAAACTTCAAGCGGTTACATAGAAAAATACGCAGGACGCAGCAGTGTGCGTAATGCTTTCGGAAGTTTTAGGGTGGTTTTTGTTTCTTCTGTTATGATTACTTACATATAAGCCACAGTATGATTTTCTAGTGATTCAATACAAAATACTCTCTTTTCTCTAGCCAGCCCGCTATTCCAGAACTTCAACGCTTCGTCAAGATTCTCCGTGCTGGCAGTAAGGAACTCTATGAACAGCACGGGGATAAGTGTGCACGATTCCAGTGCGTGCGCAGCGCAAGGTTTGCGACTGCGCCATGTAAGCTAAGCCATTTTTTTCTTTGTGTACTTTCATCTCGGAACGGCGCCGACAGAGAGACCTCTTTGTCTTCACCATCACTGCAGTTCATAGTCTCCTGTAATACTGTTGCTTTTGTTTTCAGCGACAGATGGTGGAGCGGGAGGATTGTCCAACAGCATGGGGTGTTTGTTTTTCTTCTTTTTTATCAAAAGCCGGAAGGAGAGGAGACGACGTGACGTACAGCCCCCAGAAGGGAGGCAGAGACAAATGGCGAGTCAACTCGAAACTGGGCCGTTTTTCTGGCTTAAGAAATGCTCGTGTCCAGGCAGTTTCTCGTGTGTCACTGCATGCACCGGCGTGCGTCAGGAAAAAAAAGAAAGAAGAGCGAGTTTAGAGCCCCACGCTGGTTTGCCATTTAATGCGTTTGACGTGCTGGCTGCATCGAGAAAACTATAACATTGGCTATGAGTTCAGGCTGACAAAGGTACCGCACACACCACGGCAGTCTAGTGCCTATGGCGTTGGACTGCTAAGCTCTAGGTAATGGGTTCAATCCTGACCGCGCCAGCCGCATTTCGGTGGGGGCCGAATGAAAAAAAAAAGTTTGGGTTCCAATCCACGCCCTGAAGGTAGTTGGACAACGAAGCTGTAAACGACACTTGGAACAATTACCCATTGCGACGACGCTTGAAATTATTCACAGGGCGATATTCACGTGCACTTTACCTAATTATTAGCCCAAGGCGCTACAATTTGCGAATTGGCTTGCGCCACTACTTCGTGCACCTGCGAAGAGTGGACCAGAGACAAGTGAAATGCACTTAACCTCGAACTACGGTCCATAACACCTGAAGGCAACAAAATTCAAGTTCAGCGTCGAGAACATCCATTTTTGCACCCTTGAAAGGATTGATTGCATTGTACCTTCGTCGCTTGGCCGCGTATTTGGCTTTACGAGGTTCGCAAACATCCTGCCGCGCTTGGCGCTTGCGCTGAGCGTTCTGGACACGATTTTCATCCGTGGCACGAACACGACGCCATTGTTATCATTGTCGTCTCTGTTCGCTTCGCCGCTGCTAGTATGCACGCTACTCTTCGGGAGTCTTGACTACACGTGGCCTTCCCATAGTACTGTCAGAAGATGAATGCAATGCCCTTTCTGTAACTTGTAATGCAGTTACGTCACGTCCTGTGTTGCCAACTGTGCTGTCACAATCCTGCGCTTTAGCTTATATGGGTATTCACGTCAAGCCTTCCGTTACAAGTGGATGTCTTATCAATTATTTTTTGCTTCCCCATGTTAACGACCGCCTTATCATACGTCATGTTGACATGAAACGTTTTATGCTTTTGTTTATCGGTACGACCTATGTGGTATGCACTGTATGTGTGATTCAAAAGGATATGCAGACGTTTCGCTTCAGTTCTACCCTACGAATGCGCTACCTCTGGTATCGGCGCAAGAAAGAAGCTATTTTTCCCATTGACGCATCAAATGCAATGGGGGGGGGGGGCGCAGAGTTATACAGCTTCAATGTAATGGTACAATACCGTGATGCTAAAAAACTCCAAGTGGTCTATATTAATCTGGAGTCTCCTCCTACGATTTGCCTCACAGTCAGATTGCGATTTTGCCGCGTAAAAATCCAGAATTCAATTCTAAGCTATTGTTATTTGTATTTAGTGATAAGAACATCAAACTTGGTTACGTTGATGACCCATGCTTCCATTATGGTACAGAGCAGGGGCCAATTAAACGCTGCTTACTTTGACCTAAGTAAAGCATTTGATTTAGTTTGCCATCAGCTTCTCAATACAATGCATAAGCAGATGGGCATACCTTCTTCCATCAATGCCCTCATATTTATTTACCTAAGGAATAGATGGAGCTTCGTTGGCATTAATGGACCGTGCTTTGTTAGTTATGAGATCACTAGTGCAGTTCCTCAAAGGATCCGTTCTTGGCCCTCTTCTCGTCTTGCTGTTCTTAACTGATATTATGCCAGCAATTCCACATTCTTCATTACTTCTATATAAGGACGACTTAAAGCAATAATTAAGACTTTCAAAAGTGTTCATTACTGCACTGACCTCCAAAAAAACATTTTTTTTTCTCAATATCTCGAACTGGAGCAAATACAAGTTACATTGAAATGCTTCCAATACTATGCTTTATATTTAGACACCGAAAACACATCATGTGCAGTTTACATACACTCTTCAGGATGCTCCATTGCCCATGGTTGATGAAACATCTTGACGTGTATTTCTACAAAGCGCTATGGTTCTTTTCGCACGTTACATAGGCGAAACGACATGCCATTCGCGCTCTTGGAATTCTTTGTCGTATATCACGTGACTTCCTATTCCCTGTTGCCTTTCTGAAATTGTATTATGTTGTGTGCCTACTGTGATATCCTGTGTTGGTTCTCGGTTTCGGTCTATAATCGTTACCTGCGAGGGCTGTGAGAAAAGTATATAACAGCTGTGAAAAGTATAGAACAGCTATAACAGAAAGAGAAAAGAGAAAAGTATATAACAGCTGTGTCTTACCAGTACTCACGTACGGGGCAGAAACCTGGAGGCTTACGAAAAGGGTTCTACTTAAATTGAAGACGACGCAACGAGCTATGGAAAGAAGAATGATAGATGTAACGTTAAGGGATAAGAAAAGAGTAGATTGGGTGAGGGAACAAACGCGAGTTGAAATCCTAGTTGAAATCAAGAAAAAGAAATGGGGGCATGGGCAGAACATGTAATGTAGAGGGAACATAACCGATGGTCATTAAGGGTTACGGACTGAATTCCAAGGGAAGGGAAGCGTAGCAGGGAGCGGCAGAAAGTTCGGTGGGCGGATGAGATTAAGAAGTTTGCAGGGAGAACATGGCCACAATTAGTACATGAGCGGGGTAGTTGGAGAAGCATGGGAGTGGCTTTTGCCCTGCAGTGGGCGTAACCAGGCTGATGATGATGATAGAGATGACCGATCGATATTACAGAACTGAGCAAACTACAATTCAGAATATGAGTAATTTCCAATAGGAGGTACACAGTTAAAATTGCCCTAAAGTTGCAAATGTATACAAATCATGCGTAATGCAGTCAGCGTACGATTTGTGAGCAGCATGCAAAGTCTATGGTCATGCCCAAATAGTCCAGTTCACAGCAAATCGCATAAAAAAGCCAAGGCGGTCTCACAGGCACTCATATGCTGCTACACTGCCTTCAGCTCCGAGAGGCTCGTCGAGAACACAGTGCCAAAGCCGTCTGTACCTCTGCTTAAATTGTGGCAAGGTGCGCCTGCATGGCACTTAGCACTGACCGTGATGCAGGCACGCGCTGAAAAATTTGAACGACGCAGCAACTCGCGCTCTTTACTATATAGACAGAATCAAGGCCAGAGCCCTTGCCACGGTCTTCTCATACCTTACAACTGTAACAAGCTGACTACTTTTGTCGCACAGTAGGATTGCCTCGGTCGTGTCGAAAGGTTCTCGCTTCGTTACTCGGCCAAAGTCGTTTACATTACGCCCCGTTTTTTTCATTGCACTCGCAGATCCGTACGCGAAATTGCTCGCCAAGGATGTTGACATCCTCTCGATTCGAAAAGTGCGAGGGAAAGCCAACCGCCAGTAGCACATTCTACGAAGAAGATATTTGAAGTTTGCACTGAGAAAAAACTTGATGCATAGATAAGAGCAATGAGTTCGCGACTCAAGGTTTCATTTGAAGAAAAAATGTTAAAGCAATAAAGCAATGGTGAGATATCATTTGCAGTTTTCTACTGGCTAGTGGCGCGGTCGCAAACAATTGCCGTTTGAGGCCAAAACGGCCGCCGTTTTCGCTCGACGGCATCTCAACTGCGCGTGCGGAGTCATAATACCGCGTCGAAAATAACAATAAAAACTCGTTCGTGGCGAGAAGTGCAGAGATCACGCAGGGTGAAATAAAGAATGGCGGCAGTAACAAAATAGATGAGAAGGCGGGCAGCCGGAAGAACGCAATTCACGGACCATGAAATGTTTGTTAAGAGTCTTATGCCCCTCGCCTAGCGTCGTTGTGGCCCGAGCAGGAGAGGAGAGAGAGAGAGAGAGAGCTGCCTCTGCGTTTTCTTTGCGCCGTGGTACATTTATCCGCGACAAATGGCCTCGTTGCCGCAGGGCGCTGTCATTGTTGCCAGATGCGGCCTCTCTTGGATGCACCGTACACCTTTTTGACGTTATTTCTTTCACCTCCAGTGGCTCAATGAAACGTACGAAGCTAAACAGATGCTTGGCGAAAGGAGGACGCAGCTGATAGATGAAACACAACAGGCAATACAGCCAAACGTGGACCAAGCATAGACACACATAGACAAACATAGCCAAACTTATCTAAACCTGGGCCAAACGTGGGCCAAACTTATAGAAGCTCATACAGAAATGAGACGAAGCTCCCGAAGAGAATACCATCGAGACGTCTCTTTATTTCTCCGCATGTCTCACTGTCTTTTCAAAAGGCACATTCCCCTCTCGGCCTCCTTCACCATTCATTCAGTATCGTATGTCGACGTCTTCAGGGCCTGGTCGGTAGCACGACCGTCCGACTGGACGGTGAAACGACAACGGTGGGCGGCGGCTATGGCATAGGAGGCACCCATCGAGATTCCGAGCATTTTTGGCGGGAATCGAGCCAGAAAGAGAGGCGTTTCTCATAAAAGCGTTCCCTGGAGAAGGCGGTCGGAAACCCGATGGACGCTCTTTGAGCGCTGCTTTTTGTTTGTGCACGGTGTTGAGGTAGAAGAACGCCACGCTGAGCAGAGGTGGGTGAGAGTGTGGGCGGATGAGAATGGGGAGGGGGAGAATCGGGTATGGCAGCATGTATAGATTGTTTTGCAGCTACATTCTTTCCGTACCACCAGCTCGTTGCCCCGGACGTCGTGGCAATTGTCCCGCGATCTATATGGCTTCTCCTTCAGCAGCCACTCGCTGCCCACGTTGCGGTATCACGGCATGCGTAGCGATGCGGCTGGTCTGCGCGTCAACCCGACTACTTCTTGGACTGCGAGAACTTCCTCACTGGTTGCAAATATGTATAACTAGTTTTGCATAGCGGCGTATCGCTTATTCTTTTCAGCATATCCTGGTCACACCAGATGCCTCTGTTGTAACTTGAGCTCGGAGCTTATGCAACACAGTTCGAGTTGTTGGAATGCATTGTCCATGTAGGTATGCCTTTTCGTTTTTCCTCATGCTGAAAATAACGCTCCGGCCTTCGTTCCATTTGGCTCTGAGGAACATAGCCTTTTTCTAATCATTATCTTTCTTGAGGTTCCAGCAGCTAGTCAACAAACGAGACTAACAATTCCGTGGCGATTCTTCGTATTGGCATAAACGAGAAAGTTCAATAGAAAAAAACAGAGAACGAGTAAGCCTAAACAAACAAAAAATGCTCGAGAACATGTCATGCGTTCGCAAGTTTCATAGTATCGAATGCCGCAATGGAGATTTATTTGTTCCGGCGCTTCATCAGAAAGCAAAATGTTCTCGTTTCTTGCACCGAACTACATTTCATGCTGTGGATAACCATGTGCTGGGAGAACTGAATTTGTTATTATTATTAGTATTAACTCCACAATATCGAGATTTATTTCAGTATTCGCGTTGAAAACGAAGAAACAAGGAAATTTTCTTACCTTGTGACTAATACCAATCAGAAATTACAATCTTTGCTAGCAAAACGGTACGCAAATCCTTAGATCATCTACTTACGCACACTTACCCAAGAAAACTTGTGATGTCTAAAATGAGCGAAAACTCAGCTAAGTCGCATCCTAGATTAAGAGGTATACATTTTTAAATTCCGGAAACATCTCTATGGACGAGTGCACAGAGCAATAATCACTACGCGGAACAGTAAAATGGCAACAAGGAAAACATTACAAGAAGCTGATGTTTTTCAGGGTGCACCACGTAACAATACTGACCACTCAAACGACAACCATACTTGTAAATGGCAATTCGCACGCGACCATTAAAATTTGCCAGGGTTTCTGAAGAGCACACCTCGTCACACATGCTTACCTGTAGAGAAACAGGAACAAAGGTGCCCTAGCGCCACCGGGAGCAGTGCGACGCACCGGGAGCCCCGGGAACACTGCGACGAATCGCTTCGGGAAGCTAACAATGCGTCCCTTCGGGCAGAGCTACGCAGACAACAAGGCGAGATAGGTTTGGCGGATGGAGTGTTGTTTGATGGTTCACCGTCGCTGTCACGGACGATGGAAGCAAGAAACTCTTGGTAAAGGGTGTTCTACGCGGTTCGCTCATGGACTCTGGGAACCGCCACGGTCAAGCAAAGCGCGCCAGTTTGAGTCAAGCGTGATAATCCCTGTTAACGAAGCTCCTCTGCTTTCTTTGTGTTCAGGGAAGACTGGTGCCGGATTGTTTATGCGCACCCTCGGTTTTCGGCGACTTTGGATGCTCCGGTGGAGAAAGGTGTGACCGCAGATTTCCCCAACCTAGCTACCTAGGAAGGACCAAAGGAATTTAAGCGTACTGCTGAAGTGCAGGCTAGTGTGCTCTGATGTGTGCTCGCCAGAAAGGCGTAGTCTACTGACCTGTAGCTCATGCTACGAGGACGATTACTGCACTCCATGCTCCGGCCAGTGCCATACCCCTCGTTCTATATGCGTAGGCTTGCAGTTACAATGTAAATAAGCCCCGTGTTCTGTTCTTCAACCTCTCCACCTCGAACTCTACACGAAAGATGCAACCACCATCGAGTAAACTCGCACGACGGCGCGGGCCCGCTTAGCCTCCGTGTGACGCCCCGGTAGCCTAGGCGAAGTACCCTTTACAAGACGCACGGGCGGCGTAGACTAAAGAGCGACCCTCTGCGTGATGCCGGACTCCTAGGCCATGAGCCCCAGCTCCTAAACTATTAATCATGCTCTTTCAATTTTCATCACGATATCAGCGCCTGGCTTAATAACACGGAAAACTAATGGTGGCTAGGAATAAAGAAAGGGGACGAAATTGGGGTATCGGGGTGGGCGAATTGATAGCTATTAAGCCAGAAATGTCGCGCTTGATTGCTTGCCTGCTTTCTTTCTTACACAAACTGGGAACAATAGAGCTCCTGTTAGACGAGGGAGAATGTGAGATTTAGAAGAACCGAGTGTTTGTTGCGGCTCAGCTCCTCCACGTATTCCCACAGCAGTGGTCACCCTGCTTTCTTATTTGACTGCGCATAATGCTGAAAGTCACAGGCAATTTGGTCTGACCAGTTTTAGCGCACTTCACACTCTATTAGGCCACAGAGCTGCAAACGCAAGCAGCTCTACATATCTTCCGTCAACTCTATTGTTCGTCTCTTCGTTGTTGGTCATTCCTTTGTCTTCAGCTGGAAGCTTTTTTTTGTAACTTTTGCGCATGAACGAGGGCGGCTTCCTCTACAAGACCCGCCTTTCCGTCCACAGCGTCATAAGCTAAGTTGTAAAGCTATCGCGAAAGAAAGAGAGAGGGCGTAGCACGTCGTTCAAGAACCAGGAAGAACCACGGTACTGAAGATCGCGAGAGGAAGAAAGAAGCAGCCTGTGGATCGATGGTTCCGAATTCGAACCGTACTTGGACAAATCCCTGCGGTGTCGACCCCAACGCAAGTTCTCGTTCTGCATCAGCCGAGCTTTTCATTCGGATTCGCTGGCCGAACGTAGCCGAGAGCAGAACAAATAGACAACGGCGGAGGTAACAGGACAGCCATTTACGAATTGCGAAGTATATCTTACGAGCAAGACGCATGACATCGCTGCTGCGATGGTAGGAAAGGAAGATAAGTGGCAAGAAGGCAACGCAAACGATGTGTAGGAAAAGGAGAAGCGCGAAGGAAAGGGAACGGCGAAACGAAACAGACTTGTACTGCGAAACAGACCCGTTGTACTGCGCAGTTACGATGTGTCGCGCTATCTGCGGAATTATTGACATAAGCAATGTGCGGCCATCTTTAATTCTTTCTTTCTTACCTCCCCCCCCCCCTCTGCACTTCGTACAATCTGACCCTGTTTATACCAGGTGTACACGACAGCGATTATAGAATGACCATGTAAAGCAACGAAGCGCAAAAGCGAATACGTCTATGCATTTGGCCTACGCCTCCAGCCAAGCAAGGAACAATTTCAGTTAAATTGGTGCGCATGAGCCAGGCTCCGGTCAGTTGAAATCGAAATCAGGAGCTCGTCGCAAGGTCCCGGGCGCATTGGCTAAACTCACGTAAAATCAGGAACACGCAGAAAATATACCACAGCTCCCGGTAATGACTGAATCAGCAGCAAAGAATATATCATTTATAAAATGCAAAGGAAAACATAATAATAATAATAATAATAATAATAATAATAATAATAATAATAATAATAATAATAATAATAATAATAATAATAATAATAATAATAATAATAATAATAATAATAATAATAATAACAAACGAAGTTTGTGGAGCTGCAGCTTGAGATTAGAGTAAATACAGGCAGGTTACCTTAGATGTCAAAGTTCAATCTGATAACCTGAGAAAACGGTGACATATAGTTTAAAAAATTCAGAGGCCACCTAAGCACTTGTTATGAGTCGTGAATGCGAAAGTATCAATGTCCAACTGAACGTCGCTGAGCGGTCCTTGGAGATAGGAACTCGTCGCGGGCAAGTTAAGGCGTTGAGACGCTTGGCGCTATTTACGCGTAAGCGTAGACTGTGAAATCTATGAGGTTGCGTTTGAAGCCGCGAGGTAATCGTGCGACGAAGGAGGAAGGCGCCTGGAGGTGATGGAGAAGAGAATCGCTGCGTTCGCCCCCTTTCCGGTGAGCCTCCACAGCGTAGACTACTCTGTATGGAACAGAGTATAAAAAATTTGCAGGACGCTTAAGCTTCGACTTCAAGAGTGGAACGCGATAGCGTTATCGTACCCCGTTCGCACCGCCCACTCATTCGCTCGGCACGCTCTTGAGTCACACAAAGAAACGCGGTGAGCGCGGAGCAACGCAGCGTTCTGCGTGGCAACGAAACATGCGCCTGAGCAAGCGGAAAGAACCAAAGAATTCGGTGTCTTGAAGCGAGAAACGATCTACGCGAACCAAGCGTCCTCATCGGCACGGACAGCCGGGCCGCGACGCGCCATGAAGGCCTCCTATACCTCCTATACCTCGCTTGGGAACACCACGCAGACGCATGACTCCTCGCCAGCAGCACGGCACACATCGCAGGGGAGGCATTCCCACCAGACGCACTATGGCGCAGTGATCACGTCAGAGGCGTCCCGCATGGGACACTGCGCCTAGGAATCGCACTGTAAGCGCAAATAGGAGCCGCGTCACCTAAACACGAGGGTTCGAGTGACGCACGCTGGAAGTTGGAAGGGGAGAGAGCGAGAAAGCTTATTAAACGCAAGAGTATTGGGGCATCCTCGCACCGGTCCCCGCACGGCACCAATGCGCTCAAACGAGACGCATGGGAGAAGCGGGCGAGTGGCGCGCCATCTGTCGGGGCAGCGCCGTACATTGCGAGGAGGGGGTCTTCCGTGTTAGCCGCAAGATGGCTCTGCCTGTGCGCCAAGCACAGAATAAATGTAGCAGAAATGTATTTCGCTACTCGTTTAACTGCAACTTCTGCTTTTACATGCTCATAATTACCAATATACAGCGCAGTATAATTCTCTACGGCACGTTTCTAAGGCAACACAGCATTCACTAGAGGCGCTTTTGTCCCGTTTGAAACATCGAACTTATGGCTGAGCCGACACAGCCTCTGGACACAGACGCGTTCGGACGCAAGATGTCGAGCTCTGCAAGAGCGGTTTCAGCGGCCGCGTCTGGCCATGGTAACAGGTCTTCTGTCGCCCCACCGGGCTATCGGTATGTACTACCGACTTTGCCATCAGGCGAAACTATGAAGGAGTGTCTGTTCTTACACTGTGACGTTGCCGGGAGACCATACCGCCTCGAAGATTTCCGTGACCCGCTGCAAGAACTCGGTGTACTGAAAGACGTGACCGGTATTGGGCCCTTCCAAATGATGCATGTGTGGCTCATCAAGCTGCAAACTCCAGAGGTGAAGGAAGTGCTGGTTGAAGCCGGTGGCCTGGAGATAAAAGGGCGCTTTTGCGCTGTCATGTCATTGACCCGATGCAACAAGACATCACACTCAAAGTGCGCTGGGTTCCATTCCACGTTACCGGGGAAGCATTGAAGAAGGCTTTCGACCACTATGGCGAAGTGAAAGAAGTAAGACAAGAGGATTGGAAGGTGAGGGGCTTCGAGAAAGCTGAGTCTAGCAAGCGTATTGTGCGGATGACGCTCCGAGAGAACTTAACACCGGACGCTCTGCCCCATTTGTTCAATATGTTTTGTGGCTCTGTGCTGGTTGTCGTTCCCGGGAGAGCTCGGATTTACCTGCGGTGTCGACACAAAGCACACATTAGAAGAGACTGTAGAGTGCCAAGGAGTTCTGAGTGCCGGGAATTCGGCCATGAAGCACATGATTGTGTACGTACGTATGCAAGAGTTACTGGCAGCACGCAACCTGACAACGAAGGTCTCGAATTGATGGAAGAGGAGGTAACGGAGAAACTGACAGCGTCCTTGGAAACGCCGGTTGAACAGGTGGCAAGTGTCGCGAAAAAGGTGACAATGCCATCCGCATCGACAGAGGACGCCACAGCAGGAAGAAAGCAGAGAGAAAGAAGAATAAATGAAGAAGAGAGGACACTGCCTGCGCCCGAAGAAACGGACCACGGGTGTGACGCGTTTAACGTGGAGATGGACGCAGAGCCAGAGACGCCATATGAGACGCCGGATAAGACGATCACTGAGGAGCCAGCCATGCCTTCCAAGCGACACCGAAGCGATGCTCCAGATGAGGGGACGCCGGCTGACAATCTTCAGCGCGGTGGTCCGGTCGACCCGGGCCAAGAAAGGGAAGTCCGCCCCAGCGCCACGGTCAGCGTCGCTCACCTGAGAAGGACAGGCGACGCAGTGACCAATGCGACTGGCGTCGCGGGTGCCCGTTGAAGCTGTCGGGCCGACAGGGATGCTCAGTTTGTGAGAGTGGCTATTTACTGGGGGCCTTACTGTTGTTTTACTCTTGCTCTTTGAAATGACTATGTCGTTAGCTCCATTGCACGTGGGAACCCTCAACGTTAGAGGTCTCGGGGCGAGACGGTGGCAGCGTCAGCTCCGACGCGTAATGTTGGAAGAAGATTTAGATATATTGGCGATTCAAGAGACTAAAATACAGAGTGAGAGTCCGACTGATGCTATGGTTGCACAGTTTAGTGACCTCTGTACTGTATGCGTTAGTCATGCTGTTGGCACAACGACCGGTTGCTGTACGTTTATTAAGAAAGGTTTGGGTATAGTTGAGGAAACCGTTATAAGTTGTCAGAGTGGTCGATTCGTGCTGTGCAATTTTGTATATCGCAACATAAAATACCGAATATTATGTGTGTACGCACCAACAAAAGTGAATGACCGGCTAAGTTTCTTTCAAGAAATATGGCAGTATCTGAAAACAGACAGATGTTTGATAGTGTTAGGAGATTTCAATTGCGTTTTGAGCTCGGACGATCGTTCGAGTGATGGATACTGGGCTGATAAGAGCGTTGTCTTTCTGAGGGGGGCCATTGGAAGAGCTCTGTTGGAAGACATTGCACATTACGCGAAAAGAGGCAATAATCGGCATTGTACTCATTTTTAATGTAATAGCCAAGCAAGGTTAGACAGAGGTTATCTTTCGCAAAAAATTGCCACAATGTGTTATGATTACAAGGTGCTGAACATAGCATTTAGCGACCATTGTTTAGTAGCCTTCACTATAGGGAAAAAGGTCACTGAAAACCTAGAATGAAATGGGAAACATGGAAATTAAATGCGAAACTCTTAAAGGACGACAAATTTCTAGAAAGTGTACGCACAGAAATTGCTAAAGCAAATAATGATTGTGAAAAAGGGTGGGGTGAGCGATGGGAGCTATTTAAAGAAGTCGTTAAAATGAATGCGATAGAGCGAGCAGTAGAAATACGTTTTGAAAAGCGCCAAGAGGAAAATAACCTTAAAAAAATGCTTCAGGAATTGGTGGATGCCGAAACTGCAACGCCAGGCACCTTTATGGAAGAAATAAGGGAAATAAAGAATAAAATTGAGGCTATCGACACGGAAAAATACCGTGGCGCACTTATTCGCGCCCGAATAAGAAAGATCTTGGCTGATGAATAGCCAACAAAGCGTGCTTTGGGAACTGAAAAAAAGTATGCGAGGAGAAACGAAATAGTTGAGATTGAATACAAAGGGAAAATATCCAGAGATGCCGAACAAATCAATGATGCGTTTACGGAATATTACAGGCAGATCTTCAAGTGTAGAATACCGAGCAAGACTGGGTATGATAGCCATTTTGTAAACCCTCTACATAGGTTAGACGCCGAAGAAACAGATAGATTATCAGAAGATATCACAGCAAAGGAGATCGAAATGGCCATTGAAGACCTTAACCCTGGAAAATCGCCAGGACCTGATGGCTTAACAGCAGTTTTTTACAAAGCCTTTTGCTCGAAGATAGCCGTCTTATTAAAACGTGCTTTTATGGAGGCGTATCCAAAAGGTCGTTGGCCACCGTCCTTTAAGAGGGCGTATACAGTCTTGATACCAAAAAGCGATGACGCAAATAAACTTAACAAAGTAACAGGCTATTGGCCAATTGCGCTGAGAAACGTAGATTATAAAGTTTTAATGAAGATATTTGCACGGAGACTACAAAGGGTTATTGGTGCTTTAGTAGGACCGCATCAGACCTGCGGGATAAGAGGGAGGTCTATATTTACTAATATCCATGTGGCTCTCAGCATTCTTGAAACTTGTGATGCAGATTTTAGGAAAGTCGCTATGTTACAAATTGATCTAGAAAAGGTGTTTGACAGAGTATGTCACAATCTCCTGTTTACAATTCTTGGTTATGTTGGTGTTGGATCACGATAACAGAGGGAGTTAAAATGGCACACAATAAATGTACAGCTAGCCTCATTGTCAACCATAAGCTAACTGAAAGGATTTAAGTGCGTTCCTCTGTTCGTCAGGGGTGCCCCCTGTCACCTCTTTTGTTCGCAATATATCTAGAGGCTCTCTGTAAAAGAATTATTGATAGTCCGGATGTGCGAAGATTCAGCCTAGAAGGCTGTGAGGTGCGTTTATTAGCTTACGCTGATGTTGTTGTTGTTTTCTGTGACGATAAGGAGAGTGTTCGAGCTACCATGACAATTATGCGTGAGTTTTGTGACATGACGGACAGCAATATAAACCTGAATAAGTGTGTCGGCTTGTGGCAGCGCCGGTGGCAAACAACGCCGCGTGTTTTTGAAGGTATGCACTGGAAGCTCACGCCTGGGATTTATCTTGGTGTACCGTTAGGCACACATCGAGACACTAAAGACTTATGGAATGGCAAAGTGCAGGAATTAAAAGCTCAAACTGATAAATGGGCCGGACGTGACCTCTCTATATTCGCACGTGCAGCTATCTGCAGAATATTCTTAGTGAGCAAGCTGTGGTATCTCATGCAAGTCTTGAGCTATTCCAGATTCAGCTTCAAGAAATTCCATAGAGTATTTGCAGTTTTTGTGTGGCAGTCTGAATATGAAAGAACAAGCAGGAACAACTTGTTTCGCAAGTTGGGTCAGGGGGACTTGTCATTACCAAATTTATACCTAAAGCAACTGATTTCTAGATTTTTGCTCTTACGAGACACGACAAATTCTTTCATGCGAACAGTTATTCAATTCCGATTGAGCAATCTCTTACCTAACTTTGTTGTATCTATGAGGCAGGGTGGGTGTTACGCAACGAGTAACTTTTTACGTGAGGTGGTCGTAGCATTTAGATTTTTAAACCACCACTTTTCCATAGAATATTTGACTACAGTCAGTCGTAAGCGGATAAGCTCGAATTTAATAGATATTATGTTCCCAGAACCATTATATCGATTAATGTACCGTGAAGGCCAAGGGAAAGATGTGCTAAAACATGTGAAACGAATGATTGTACCAGGGGGAGTGAAAACATTCTTTTTTAAACTAAATACTAATACCTTGCCTGTGAAAACATGGCTAGAAGAAAGAGGGGACTATTTATCACGGGGGGCTAACTGTTTGATTTGCAAGAAACCAGAAACTATAGAACACGTTTTTCTAGATTGTGGGAGTGCGGTCTTCTTTTGGGATATTATGCAAAGAACTATTAAAAAAGAATTGCCGTCAACAGCGCATGGTATCCGTTACCTAATCCACAGTGCAAGACAGATTACCTTATGGCATGCTCTTTCTTCTCAGCCTTCACAGTACCTGGAGGAATTGGGATATAAATGTGAGAACAGTAAACTCATATTTTTCTGAAAATATCAGTAAACTACGGGAAGTGTTTCAGAAGTTAGCGTATGACGATGAACTGTTGTTAATGATGGATGCCCTTGCCAAAATGAAAGTTTTGTCATCTAAACCGCAAGCTCCAAGCGCAGCGGTGGGAAAGTGAATATTTTCAGATGGTGGTAGCAGTGTGTATTGATGTATTCGTTGATTGCCTGGAAATAAAGAAAAAACAAGAACTTATGGCTGAGTGGTAGCGTCTCCGTCTCACACTCCGGAGACCCTGGTTCGATTCCCACCCAGTCCATCTTACAAGTTTTTGTTTATGAATTGCCTTCCGCCATTTTTCGCTCACGGCCAACGACACGAGCTCCTTACGACTCCAGTCACAAGACGAGCTCCTTAACGCTGTCGCGTTAAAATACCACCTGGATGTGGAGTCAGGAATCGCCGCGTTCGCACCGTGTCCTTCTGTGCTTCGACGTCACGGTGCTCACTGTGCATGTTCGCGGCATCCATACGTTTGCGCTTAAACCGCGTAAAGACGCGAATGAAGTGAAACGTCACTGTAACTTTTGATTTGGCCTTACCGAAGGGCAATTAAAATTCACGCGAGAGCTTGAGCGGACGACGTACACGCGGATAACACAAGCTTCCGAGAGCAAGAGCGAGGGCGGTTTAGCATCGCGACGATGCCTTCTCCCTTCACGCAAAACTTGGCGCTATAGTATCTCCCCTTCCCCAAAACGCTGAGTCGTGCTCCTTAAAGGACTGCGAAAAATAGCGCATCTTCCACTTCAGGATAACACTCTCTCTGCGGCAGCCGATGTGCCCTATCGCTCGCTCTGCTGCGTTCCGATCATGCCGCGGCGTCGCAGCCAACAAGAATGTAGGGGACATTTCGCTGCTCAATGAGCGATTTGACGCTCTCGCTTCAATAAAAGAAGTACAACGCGCATATATAAGCACAAACATTTCATTCCAAAAATTATGCATTGCTGCAAACACTTAAAATATTCTCTTCTTCAGGGCATCTACATTTAGATTTAACCACATGAACGTATGCATGGTCATAGGCGAGTTCCTTTGCGACACACAGAGAGTACCTGGTTAACTGGTTTATTGTGATTATTTCACAATATTCTAATTAAAATTGACTAAAATTTGTTGCCTTCAAATTTGCCATTCTCTCATAAAGCACACTTCTTCCTCGAAGAAAAATGTCTTTAACATTAGTTTGTCTACTTTAATTCCTTGTACAATTTCACTTCCCCCTGACATATACTTTTTCTATCAAGTTTTCTCCTCCAACTGGATTAACCACCGGATTCTTGGTCAACCCCCCTTGATAGGTACGCGCCATAATAGAGGAGGCAATCAAGAAAACACGCACGCACATTAGCACGCGCAGGAAGCGTATTAGGCACTCACACAGCCAATTAAAAAAAGAAATCCGCCTCCATTCCACCCTGTGAAAGTAGATATGCAGCGAAGCTGTAAACGAAATGCCGCGTCCGCAACCGCGTTCACACGCTTTACGTTTGTGCTTCGACGCCGCGATACATGTACGCGGGGTCAATGTATTCGCTTGCACGTAACTCGTGTTCACGAAGTGAAACGTTGCTGCAACTTTTCGAACAGTGTCTGCCGTAATGATCATTACGGTCGCAGCACACGTTGTGCAACAGATGCAACTAGCAGAGGGCCCACGCAACAAATAGATCGTGTGCATACGTTGGTCACACGCGCACGCAGTTCTGCTACACTGTAGTTCTGCGGAACTGCAGCATATATACATGCTACTTCTAGTAGGTCCTCCGCCTGGCGCAAGTGCATTATTGAACTAGTTCAATTTCTCAAAGTAAAATGTGTCACGAAATTTGTACAGTACGACTTACGCACAACTTGCAGACATGATAGCATCGTACTGTAATTCGAATATGCAAGAAAACATAATTATGTTACGCTTAAACTAAAACACAAAGCCTCGCAGCTATTGTTTGTGCTTGTGTGAGCAAAACTTCGCACGCGGTCATGAAAAATTCCGACCAACTAGAGAGCTTCTGTGTAAAAAATTCCGCTATTTGTTCAGAACAATCATCGGATGCGATGACTGGTGAAGTATGCGTCCGGAAGTATCTCGTTCCGACAAAAGCGAACCACCGAAGTGGTTTAGCATAAGGGGAGAAAGATGGTAGCAGGGACCGTCGGCATAAAGTATGGTGATGGTCAACACTTCCCTCGTGACTCCAGTGGTTGCTGGTTCTGATGTCAGCTGTACCAGTGCGGAAAGAAATGGTTGCATTTTCATAAGCAGCGTGCTGAAAATTTATTAAAGGAAACGTTGACATCTGAGTGAAACACGCGAGGCTATGGGATATACTGCTAGGCAGCAGAGACGGAGTCAACCGCATATAACAGACACGAATGAACCCATGTCATTGAGCTCTGCAGCAGAAAGTGTAAGCCACAGAGTCACAGCTGCGAGAATGATGATGATGATTAAGAGCACGATGACAATATCAGCATCTGAGATCAATTAAACAGGAGAAATAGCCTTCATAGTTAACACAGTAGAAGTTAGAGCCCCTTATTCCCGAAGCCTCAGCTGGGACTTCAGCGTCCGCTGCACGCAGCAGTGCTTCCGAGGGAGCTCGTCCACAGAAGCCAGTCGACGCAAATTAATGGGCCGTTTGCTTTGTGGCTTCCTCTCGAGCGCTCCTCGCAGCTCTGGGATAATTAGCGAGCCTTCTAAATGGCCTCTCGCAGGGTATTTTTCTTGTTCGAGGCTGTTCTTTCTCTTTGCAACAGGTTAACCTCCCTTTTCTTTCTTTTTACCTTTCAGACTCAAGAATGGATCATTCTGTGTGTTTGGCTATTTTGCTGCGGCACATTTAAGAGGTATATCGGCAGCAAATAGAGAGTGACGGCAACACACCTACGTGAAAAAGCACCAAAGTGGGCAAGACATGGATATTTCTTGCTTCCTCCCTGTTTATGAACCTTCTACATTGAAAACTTCTACAACACACACCCCCCTCCCCACCATATTCCTCCAAATGCCAAAGTATGTAAATGAAACATCTCGCGAAAACTGTGCACGAAAATATGCGGTACAAAGTCCAGTTCTCGTCGCCGTCATCGTCGTCGTTGTTGTTGTTGTTGATGTCGTCGTCGTCGTCGTTGTTGTTGTTGTTGTTGTACGAAATAATCTCGGTGTTGGCAAATTGAGAAATGTGAAGCGCCTGATGTCATAAAGACCGGTTATAGTTCAGAAACCTTTCCTCGCTATCATTTGCGATTTATGCTTTCTATTGCTGCTATCTCGGAAACCATGAATGGGATCATAAAATTTGTACATCCTTTAAGTAGTTATTATGTTGAAGTTAAAATGCATATTTGGATAAAATGTCTACAGCATCCCTATGAACAAAGTGCAGAGTAAACATTGAATCGTAAGGTGTTATGCCGTGATTCACCTATGCACCATGTAATATGTACCATTGCATATCATAAGCAAGGCAAACATTTAGCTGGGCGTATTTGTTTAAATGACATGCTTAACTAAATACCTAACCAGACGAACTTTCGTCAAACTCTTGACCAGACATGTGGCTCTTGCCCGCTTTTAGTGTGATCAAGGAACCCGTACGGGTCCCGAAACCTCTCTGTGTTATTTTCACCTTGACTTTGTCAGTGGCTGCAATTTCTTCATCTCAACTAAAATTTATCGACTGAAAGCTTCAACATGCTACATAGTTGTTGCGCCAGTTTTCAATTTAGAATATTAGTAGCGCTTTTTACAGCACCTGCGTCACCGCATTTTAAACCGTTGAAAATTCCCTTAAATACTAACGAAAATGACAGCAACGCTACCAGTTATGCCCGTATAAAAAGCATACGGCTTCAAAATCGCGTATGACTAGTATAAAGATAGGACCAGTAATTTCAACACTCTCCAAACATCAAAGCAATCACAAAGGTAAAAGATGCTGATCCTTACTTGATGACTCCAGATATCAGAGTTCTTGGTATTGATATCCAAAATATAATCTCCTGCTTTGTTTACAAAGCAAAACGAATGAAAAAAAATCTATCTCCACTCCACCCTTTGAAAGCGAATGTACAGCGAAGCTGGTGTGGACGTTAGACGGTGTTACACAACCACCCCCACCACCCACGACGCACTTCACGCGCGCACGCATGTGTGCCGGAAGTGCAGCGTGTATCGCTATTCTTCTAGGGCCCTACCTGAGTAAATTAATGTTTAAAAGTAGACTGCGTCTAAAATGGTCCAAGTAAGACGTACACACAAGCTGCATACATGGTGGCTTCCGATTGTAATACGAATCTACCAGAAAAAGAACCTGTTACACGGAAACTAAAAGACAAATCCCCTTTCCAGCTACCGTGCGAGTTCCATACCCTTTCGTTCGCATTCTTGTAGGCCCTCCGCCTCGTCCAAATACGTTATTGAACTAATTCAACTTCTCAGAGCAAAATGCGTAAGAAAATTCGTGGAGTACGGCTTACACGCAATCTATGCAAATGAGAGCATTCAATTGTAACTCGAATATGCAAGAAAACATGATTTTTTTTTAGGCGGGAATTCTAACATACAACTGTTTTACGCCTACCGTTGCGGTACTGTTGTTGGTCAGTGTTTGCCGTAATCTCGATTACGATCGCAGCACACACTGTGCTACAGACGCGACAGGCACAGCGCCCACGCATCAAGGACAGAGATATAGTATGCATCCATTTGTCGCGCGCGTGCGCACATATGCGGAAGGGCTGCACGCATCCTCATTCTTTAGGAGCCTCCGCTTGGCACAAGTGCGTTATTGCACTGATTGAATTTCTCAAAGTAAACTGTGCATGAAGTTTGTAAAGTACAACTTACACGCAACCTACAGACATGATAGCATCGAATTGTAACTCGAACAAACGAGAAAACAGAATTTCTGTTACGCGGAAATTCCAATCCACATCACTTTTCCAGCTGCCGTTTTGGGTGAGCACGTCACAAAAGAATGCAGAGCTAGAGGCTAACAGCTCCGCTGTAAAACGATCCCAGCACTGTAGCTAGTAGAATGACGCAACGCTGTATATCGTTCGCCCAAAAAACGGCTGCGCACCCATCCTTCGAAGATGACTGGCGACGTTGATGCGATTTCTGATCTTTCTTATGATGGGCGTGTAATTCGTGATGATATGTTTTGTACATTATGAAGATTGTTGTGATCTTCCTTCATCTGTTTCGGCAGCGTTGGCGGTTGGTCGCCTACATTCGTTATTAAAATCTTGGTTGGTACGTTGCATGTTATCTGTTTTGTACATTTTATTTCGCAAACGCGGAAAATTGTTCTCTTGTTTGAAGGTATCTCAAAATTTATTCTGCTTGTATGTTTCCATTCACTTGTGCATGTGTACATGCTTGCATCTCTAAATGTTTGACTCGCCGTGGTGGCCATAGCCTGGTGGCTACGAGATCGCGAGATCGAATCCCGGCCACGGCGGCCGCATTTCGATGAGGGCAAAATGCAAGAACGCTTGTGTAGCGCGCATTGGGTGGTTGTTAAAGAACCCCAGGTGGTCCAGATTTGTTTAGACTCCCGCACTATGGCATGCCTCATGATAAGGTCGCGATTATGGCCCGTAAAATTCCAAAATTTAATTAAATTTGCTTCTATATGTCAGCCACTGCTTTCTTTCCCCACCTGCCTTGCCACAATCCTTTGTCAAGCCGATTTTGTCTTTTTGGCTGTGTCTCCGCAACATTTTCGTGTAGGAAATAAATACTTGATTTGATTTGATTTGCTTGCGAACTATGCGCGCCTCCACCGCATAGAGGTGGCGCGCGGCTACGGCGCGGCGGCGTTTGCGTTCTTCAAACTCCTGAGCGCTAAGTATGGAGCGTTTCTGCACGAATCATGGAGACAGTAGGAAGAATGTCCATCACCAACCTATCTTTATGTCCACAGCAGGACTAAGCCATCTCCCAGCGGTCTCAAAGTACCTCTGTCCCGCACAAACTGATTCGAACTTGTGCCTGCAAATTTCCTAATTTCATCACCCCACCTAGATTTTTGCCGTACTCGACTGCCTTTCCCTCCTCTTGGCACCCATTCTGTAACTCTAATGGTCTATCGGTTACCCATCCTTGGTATTACATGGCCAGCCCAGCTCCATTTTTTTCGCCTAATGTCAATTAGATTATCGGCAATCCCTGTTTGCTCTTTGATCTACAGCGATCCACAGTGATCCACATCTCTTCCCGTCTCTTAAGGTTACGCCTAACATTCTTCGTTCGATCGCTCTTTGCGCGTTACTTGTTCTTGAGCTTCTTTGTCAGTCTCCAAGTTTCTGCCCCATATGTTAGCACCGGTAGGATGCACTGATTGTACAACTTTCTTTTCAATGATAATGGTAAGGTTCCAGTCTGGATCGGGCAGTGCCTACCATGTGCAATCCAACTCATTTTTATTCTTCTCTAAATTTCCTTCTCTTGGTCAGGGTCCCCTGTGAGTAATGGACCTAGATAAACGTACTCTTTCACAGATTCTAAAAGTTGACTGCCGATCCTGAACCCTTGTTTTCTTGCCAGGCTATTGATAATTATCTTGTTTTCTGCATATTAATCTTCAACCTCACTCTTACTCTCTCTGTTAATGTCCTCAATCATTCGTTTTAATTCATCTTGTTGTGCTCCTGAACAGGACAATGTCATCTGCAAACCGAAGGCTGCTGACATAATCGCCGTTGATCCTCACTCCTAAGTCTTCCCAGTTTAATAGCTTGGACACTTCTAAACATGCAGTAAATAGCATTGGAGAGATTATGTCTTCCTGCCTGACCCCTTTCCTTATAGGGATCTTCCTACTTTTATTGTGGAGAAGCGCGGTAGCTGTGGAATATTTGTATATATTTTCCAAGATATTCAGGTATGTCTCCTGTACTCCTTGATTAAGTAGTGCCTCTATGACTGCTGGTATCTCTACTGAATCAGGTGTTTTTTTCATAATCTATGAAAATAATATAGAGAGGTTGATTCCTCTGAGTTGATGACCACTTGATTGATAACATGGATGTGATCCCTTATAGATCATCCCTTTCTGAAGCCAGCCTCTTCTCTTGGTTTACTGAAATCAAGTGTTGCGCTTATTATATTGTAAATTATCTTGGTCAATATTTCATGCAATACTGAAAGCTAGTGGGCCTAGTTTTTATATCAATTCTTTAACATCTCCTTTTTTTGTGGATAAGCATAATATTGGCATTCTTCCAGTTCTCTGGAACAATTCAAGGTGTGAGACATTTCGTATACGGGGTCGCAAGCTCTTCAAGCGAGATTTCTCCTCCAGCTTTGATTAAATCGACGGTAATTGCATCTTCTCCTGCCGCTTTTCTCTGGGTCATGCCTCGCAATGCCCTTCATCGTTAGTTAACTGCCAGCATCATTAGTTAACTAACTTCATCGTTAGTTATTGAAGGAGCATCTGTATCCTGTTCATTGCTACAGGTCAGTGCAAAACTCTTCCGCTGCTTTTACTTTATCTTCTAAATTGCTTAGCATACTATCTACTTATCTTTCCATGTATACGTCTTGGCTTGTCCTATGACACGTTTTCTTCTCAGTGATTTCATGCTGCGTCCATTTTTTACTGCTTCCTTTCGAATATTCCTTCCTTTCCCCTTGTTGATCAGTTTTGACAGCTCCGCGAGTTCTATCTGATCTCTTCCATTGGCCACTTTCATGGTTTGTCGTTTCTTTGTTAGGTCCTTTGTTACTTGGGAGGGCTTACCTACAGGCATTTCCAGTAAGAACAAACTTTGAGGATGGCACTGGTTTCAAAATATGTACCAATAAATTTCGCAGTAAAAATACACTATTGTTCCACTGACGTTCTTTTAAAAAAAAACTCTTTATGCATTGAAGCACTGGAGCAACTCGAACGACCATGTATTTTGTCGCACACTTTGGAAATGAATATTTCGAAGCCGGCGTCATCCTGAAAGTTCATTCAAAGTGGATATTTGCCAACTCACCCGCTACAATTTCAAAATCGCAGTAGGTGTCTTAACGTAATTAGTTGAAAGGTAGTCGCTGAATTCCCGTTAATCAGTTTAATATGTGTTTTGCTTTCTCATGCAAGTAATGCCCACCTCATTGAATATTCAAGCTCAAGGCATAAAAGTATGCTATCAGCCACAAGTAATTTTTAAAAATTCTGTGAAGCGTAAGAAATGATCATCCCGCTTAAAGCTACATACCCTTAGTGTTAGCTTCGCATATTCATTCCACGCCAATATAACGTACGTTGTACTACAGTTGTCTGTTCGGGCACATACGGAGTGACAGGATACCTTCCCATCATTCAATGCGCGAGAAAAATTACTACCTAGATTCATGATGACAAGCCGAAGTATATATATATATATATATATATATATATATATATATATATATATATATATATATATATATATTGTGTGGGCATTATTCATACGCTTCTTATTTTCATATGTACGCACTCATCATCCCCGTTCTGGGGCCTCGTTGGGGGGCTCTCACTCGGGAGAAGAAAGAAGAGACTAGCTGCCTAAACCTTGTCTCCCAAGTGGTGGAGTGTGCTGTCCAGTTTCTTCGTCCTCTCTCTCGCAGTCTCTCTCCAGCTTCACCTACGCGACATCCCTGGAGCTGCGCTGGGGTCGCCGCCTCTACCAACTGCCCTCGACCATGTCCCAAGACCAACAGACCAATATCACGACATCCACCTTGCCAGCTCCTGCCGGAACCGCTTTTTGGACGGTCGCCACCCCTCGGAAGGATCCACCGGTGTTTGCTGGACTTCCAGGGGACGACGATGAAGACTGGTTAGAGCAATGCGAGCGCGTGAGTGACTTTAACCACGGGAACGAATCTACGAAACTTTCTCACGTCGCCTTCTACCTAACCGGCGTTGCGAAAACTTGGTTTCACAATCATACGCTCGATTTCGTCAAGTGTTGCACCTTTAAACACCACCTTCGCCAGATTTTCGTGAATTCGTCTTTCCGCTCCGATATCGCCAAGGAGAAGCTGGCTGAGCGTGTTCCGCACTCGGGCGATTCTTACACTTCCTACATAGAGGACGTCCTCGCCCTCTGCCGCTGCGTGAACACCTCGATGGCAGATAGTGACCGGGTACGCCACCAGATCAAGGCTATTGAGACTGTGGCCTTCCGTGCTCTTGTAGTGCGGAACCTCAGTACCGTCGCATACGTTATGAGTACGTTTCAGCGCCTTGATGAGCTTCATACGCTCCGCTTACACACTGGCACATCTGATTTCAAAGCGTCCAGCGACAGCGAGTTACGTGCGTTGATTCGCTCCCTCGTCCGTGAGGAAATGCATGCCCACGCTTCATCAAGCCATCCTGAGGTCCATATATAACGATGAGAAAACCTGATCCTCCACGTCCTCCAGGAATCATTCTTGTGGCATTCCACCATCGAACCGAGCCGCATTCGAGCACAGAACGTGACGAGGCTCCTATAGGTGGTGCAGCTCGCTGTTGTGATCCAACGACGAGAACAGCGCATCACCGTGGACGACAAACGGGCTAGTCAAAATAAAAAACTACGCGTCTCGTTCGCATCCACTGAAAGTGTTCGTCGATTTGTTCTGTGTTCTCGTCCCTGGAACGTATATTTCTTTGTTCGAGTTTCGAGTATGAACATGACAATAAGAAGAGAGCGCCAAATGGTTGGGAAGTTGCACAATCGGAATTGCTCTTTACAGCTGCCTTCCTGAATCTTTCCATAACAGTTGGCTTAGGAGGCCCCCTTCGTAACCACGCAGAGCGTTTTCCGTTTCTCGCTGCTTTTTTTCTCTTTACTCTAAAACGAATAACATGTCCTTTCCTTCGTGATTTTTCTCTCTTTTCCCCCCTAGTTGATGCGTACTTGCATTCCACGTGTAGCCGAAGCTTGCTATAAAGCGTCACGGCTGGTGCAGCCTCTCGCGAAATTACGTTCGGCCCAACGATGCCATGTTTAGGGAAAAAACGAGACCAAAGTAGCTAAATAACATTGTATTTTCTTCTGGATGCATGTGAATGGTGCCCGATATAAGTGTGACACATTGACTGATTGTGAGGAACGTTCAAAGCGTGTTCGTAGACGGCGATCGTTTCCTTAACATTTGTCTGCAAAAATGTGTCATTGTGTTCGTCTTTGTAGCAAAGGCAATTTTTTTTCTGCTTGTTTACGTCTTTTTAGCGTGCCGCTAACTGCGTGGTTGTGCTCGAACATCTTTGATTGCTGTCTTGAGACAAACTTGCTTCGAGACGGCATACTCGAAAAAAAAAAAAAACACTGGTATTCGTCGTGGCTCGTTTTCTTTTTTTTTTTTGCCTGGGTCCTCCTCTTTTTTATGTTTGTGCACCAGGTTTTAGGTGACCCCTTTATTTTTTTTTCTGCACGTAAAAGAACCCCAGATGGTCAAAATTAATCGGAGCCTCTCCATTACGGTGTGTTTTAAAGGAGCCTAGAACATTTTTCTAACTAATCATAGAATGACCTCACTGTCAAAGTAGATCGCTTGCCGAAACTCCTGACGCAATTTTTTTTTTCGGCTGCTTCGAGTATAGGTGGAGTTATAGCATCAGACTATACTATGCAGCCCGCCGCTGCTATCCAGGAGGGCACGCGCAGCAGACGCAGCTACTGTCGTCTGTAGATTAAGGTGCCTTAATAAAATAAGCAGGTTTAGAAAAAAAATGATCTGGAGCGGAGATGATATCTTAAGAGTGAAGCAAGGGAGCCGCCATCTTACTCAGGGCAGGAAAATATATCAATGGATGATGGAAAACGGGGAGCGCTTTCTTTACGCTTCCTTTGAGTCTAGATGAGCGTAGAAACCAAATTTGAAGACTAAATTGTCTATATCATCAGCTGTGCATGCTTATGAGGACCGCTTTCACGAAGTAGATCTCACAGCAGGCATCTAAAAGGTAATTTATTTAAATTTTAAACCATATAAACAAAATGTTGCTTCCTTCTCCGGGCTCGTCACGGTAAGCATCATGAAAATGTCACTGTTGAGTTGAAAATAATGCGACATTACAGACGCTGGTGGAGACGCACTTGCAGAGTAACTGAAAGTGCGTTTGCCAAAACGCAAGGAGGTTTTGAAAAATAAATAAAATAAATCTCCTTGGCCGAAACACGGCCCAGACACGCAAGTGCTCGTGCCCACTTATCTCCCATGTCAACGAACGTGGGCGCACGTGTGGACTGAGAAGACGACGCGTCATTTTGCAGTCATCAACGCTATCATGGTTCGTGGGATTTCCGTGACGTCGGGTACTCAGCATTTACGTCACTCAAAGGTTATTTACCCTTACTGGCGGGAATATTGAAACGAGTAACTGTGCGAATAGACTGAGTGGTACCTCTTTACTGGAACACTATAGTGCATATGCCGTGTATTGTCCCCGAGTAAAAAATCATCCAAGATTTCGCTGCCTCAAAGGTACCCTAAGAAGTAGAGGCCTGCCCTGAGTGCCCTTCGTAACTTCATAGTGGATAGCGATCCCGGCCATAAACTGCCTCCGAGAGCAAGTTGAGGGTTCGTCATTCTGCTTAAGACGGCCTGCAAGTGGGTCGCGTGGCGTATTCGCCGCCGAGCGCCAATTCTCTGATACGCACGCGTTATTGCACGAGAGTTTTGTGGCGTCCGAAGGATTAGATACTGTTGTCAGTGGCAGCGCCGTGGTGCGCTCCTCTGACGCTACATATTAAAGCGATAGCGTCAAGGGCCCCTTGTCACAAAAAATGCATGTTCGTGTAGGACGCGGCTTGGCGAAAAGCCAATCTGAACCCAAACCACGCTGGCCATACGAGTGGTGCAGAGGCGTTCCTGAACAAATTGAATTCCTCAATTCCTCAAGCCAACGTCTTGACATGCTTCGTGCGTTTCAATTTGGACACCTCAGCAGGTTGCGCCGCTATTAATAGCGATTTTGCGTCTTCCCAGAGTATTCTACAGACGCGGAAGGTAAAAGCCCCAAAATGAGTAAGCTTTTGCACTCAGTGGTGTACTTTGTCTTTTTTACAGCTCCGCTGGTAGCCCACATTTACAGAGTGGAATGGCTACGAATTTTGCTCAAAGTCCATATTTCATCCGCATTCATTTAACTTCGCACAGACATTTGCCATAGCTTTTTCACCATTGCCAATCAATTTTATTTTGGGACGTTTGTAGTTCTGCCAGAGAAATAATGCGCGCTCGTAGGAACCACTCATAATGCTTCAGAGCGCTCGCATACGTAATTACGCCACCAACTTTCAGCTTTACGTACACATCAACCTTATCTCTTTGCTCTTGTGTTCACTAGGCATAAACAAAGTGCCTCGTGTATTTCAGTGAGGACCATGGGCGTACCCCGCACAACAAATGGAAGTACCAACACAATGAAATCTCATGACACAGAGAACTTAATGTGCCTCCTATTTCTACTAAACATAAACGTTGTGAAACTCTGTTTTCTCGGGACACTGGGAAACGTAACTGTTATCGACCACGTGACACGCTTAAACACCTGCATGAAATTTTCTTTTCTTTTTTTTTTGCAAAAGCTGCATCATCCACGTATTAAGTTCAAGAACAAATATGACATAATCAACCGCCCATTTTTTGCTAAGTTTCATTTTGGTGGCATTTGTAGTGATGCCAGTGCACAGGTACAAAACTTGTGCCGCTCGTAAAACCTAATCGTATACGCTACGCAGCGCTCGAATACGTCATTTATTTCTCAGGCGGTAATTGACCCAAACACTTAGAATATTGCCTATGCATTACCGATAGCATACCACTTGTTTTCGCCGAATATAAACTTTATGCAACATGGAGGTTCCTCGGGACACTAAAAAACACAGCATAAAATGGCCACAAAATGCTTTCAAGATATTTCCGAAAGAAATATTGCACAAAAGTCTTATTTGATTCATATTTGCACAACTATATTTCGGACAATTACACTGCCATGGGTATGTGCCAGTGGGGACGAGGCTGAAGCAGCGCGGGTTCTTAGGATAATTAACCGTGGAGACGAAGAAGACGTTGATTTTCTTCAGACGACTGATAAATTCTATTTCTTGGTGGTGCTGCTCAGAATTCTCAACTCACACATTTTCCGTGGCGCTCCCTTTATTTTCACTAAATTTCACCTCGATGGCAATTGTAGATACGCGAGGGCAGTGGGCTAAATTTTAGGCTGCTCGTGAAACAGTCTTACAACGCTCCGGAGTACTTACACGCTCAATTTATTTCAAAGGCCTCAATTAGGCCACGCGCACTTTCAACTTTGGCTAAACATAACCGATAACGCGCCCCTGATCTCTCACAATATATGAACTTTTCGTAACTAATATTTCCCTCTATACATTGGGAAACATAGCGTCAAATGGCCATATAACGCTTTCGAGCACTATATAGACAGGAAGTGCATTACAAAGGCTGTAGTTAATCCACATGAATTTAGGTTCGCACACAAGCTTACCATATAGGGCGTTCCCCTCTTGTTGGCTGAATTTTAGCTCGCCAGCATGTGGAGTTATTCCAGAGCCGCGGGCTGAATTTTGTGCCATTCGCAAAACCCACTTATAGCATTCCGCAGCGCTTGCATATGTGCTTTATTTCAATATCTCCAATTAACCCAAACACTTTGAACTTTTAAGACGAAAGCAGATTACCCATAACGCGCCGATTACTTTCACTAAATATAAACAAGGTGCCTTAGTTTACCGAGGACACTGAAAAGGCCAACAGCAAACCTCGTACGACGCATCAAAATATAGATAAAAAACGGGAAAGGTTTGTAATTAAGGCAGGAACGTAAACGTTTCCTCACACATCAAATTTAACGTTTTATATATTTTCACCTAATTTGAAGTTGTTGTCTTGTACAGTCATTTTAGGACTCTCAAAAAACATGGCGGATAACGGCTGTATGACATGCTTAACGGAGTGAATTTTTATAAAGGCTGTTTTTAAGCTGAAATGACTAAACACTTGTCATTCGTCGATCACAACATACTTACTGTTCGAACTAAAGAAAAAACAACGTGTCTCGCATAGTTCACCGGAAAGACCAGGAAAAAGCAAGTGTATGATTCGCATAGCGCAAAATTGAAGTACAGGAAACTTCGGTACTTTTTAGCGATAAACTGGCCCCTAATTTCTTCTAAGTATAAAGTTTCACCTGTTTATGGTATTCCCAAACAAGCGCTTAAATTTTGTAAGCATTCCGTATAATCGGGCTAAACAGGCCGGAAACAAGGATTTATCAATTTTAATTTAGGCCCTAATTAACACGCGCATTTCAACATATGCCTGAATATTGCCGCAAGCATCGCCCATATATTAACAAAACGTCTTCGTGAGCGATTTAGTTCTTTCAGAAAACTGCGAAAACGGAGTTAACGTTTTGTATCTATCTACGGAGTCGCATTACCAGCTTCCCTGTAAAAACATTTCAATGAAATATTTTTGCAAACCTATTTACGACTACTTCAACTGTACCTGTGGCAATCATCAGCGCCACTTTTTGCAGAATAACATAGTTTGGTTTAGAAATAAACTACTTTGTGAATCCGTCATAGTGACATCGTGGTCAACCGAAATTCGTCGTCCTGAAACGGTGCCCATTATTCTGTCTTCTAATAAAATCATAAAAAGTTGTTCCGATATCTTCATATCTTGCAATAATCCTAAAAAGGCACAGTCAAAACAACAGTTTGTGTCTGTGCATTAAGTAGTTTAAGGAATATTTAGGAAATGTGTTTAAACAAACAACATAGGGGGCACCTTGATCAACGACGATCGGGAAACGTACTGTTATGTCAGAAAAACACAAGTTGGTGGTACTGTAGCACTGTATAACTGTGGCGCTGACAGTCGACTATTATTATGAGCCATTCTGTGACTGATGTCGCATGTAGAACTTTCCTTATTATCTATCTATCTATCTATCTATCTATCTATCTATCTATCTATCTATCTATCTATCTATCTATCTATCTATCTATCTATCTATCTATCTATCTATCTATCTATCTATCTATCTATCTATCTATCTATCTATCTATCTATCTATCTATCTATCTATCTATCTATCTATCTATCTATCTATCTATCTATCTATCTATCTATCTATCTATCTATCTATCTATCTAAAATATTCTATCTCTTTTTCAGCCAACTTTCACATCCCAGAGATCGCGAAATGGGTTTTGCGGTAGCAACTCGTTGTCTCGCGCGCTACGCTGTTTCATTCACCCTTCGGGTATCGTTAGCACACCGTGAGATGAGCGCGGGTGCAACGCTAAACCTAGCAATTGTTTCAGATGTGAATCATCGTTTCTGTTTTTTTTTGCGCCATTTTAAGCACATTGCGGTAGGTAATTAAGTAGGTATCCTTTGTCGCGCTTTACTTCAAACCTCTGTAATAAAAAAATTATAGCTGTTTCTACGCAATAGCACCAGTGGCAATCGGTGCTCAGTGAATTTTTTGCAAGTGACTACGGAAATGTGCACGCATATGTTGGATTTGCGCTTAGGCCGATATTTGATTACATACACCTCGCTTTAGCATTTTTGCTCTCACTGTACATGTGTAACTGCACGCGTACACACACACACACACACACACTCGCATGTCTGTCATGGCCGCCAGAAGTAAATTTTCTCACCTGTGGTTATATTGCTCGGCACGCTTTTCGCGTACCATGCCTGCCACACGGCGTCGTTCAACCTCGCGTTTCGGAAGCAGCCTTCCTTCACGCTCTTCAGCACTTTAGGCAGCGTAACAAAGACGCGACTATATGCCGATATGGTTGTCTCTCTCACGCCTGAATCTCCGCGAGGCTAAGAACACATTTTGGTGGCATTTTGTCAACGGCTTCTGCTGCTGCTCTCAAGTGGAGGAGTGGAGCCGGGTCTCAGGCTGATCGAAAGCGCCCGCTGGACACGGCGAGCTCGCGAGGTGGTCGAGCGAGACAGGCCACCGGCGCACGGCAGAAGACGGGGACTCAAACCTCTGCCTTCGCGCACAGCAGACCAATGCTCTAACCACTAGGACGAGGTCGCGTGCCAAAATCGCGGCAGTGGAAGCTCCCGCAGTTCTTTACCAATGGAGTTGAAGCTGCAGAGCTTGCCCCTACACTGTCAAATAATTTACACCATAAAAGTGAATAATGGTGTAAATTAAATTACAGTGTACACTTCACCTCTGAAATAGTGCCTTGTCGAATAGTTTCCACTTATAGATGAAGTGATTTGGCTATGTTATTGCACACTCTGGTAGGCCATTAGAAAGTAAAAGCTGGTTGTTCCCGACGAAAATATTATTTTTGGCTTATAAATGAAAGCTTGTCTCCGTTAATATTTGCCAAGACGTTCACAGAGAGAGAGAGAGAGAGAGAGAGGACGCATATAAAGGCAGGGAAATTCACCAGAGGTAGTTCCGGTTGGCTATCTTGCACGGGTGGAAGGGTTAAGGGGGATAAAAAGAGAAAGAAGGCGGAAGGGTAAAGAGAGAGACGAGCACAAACAAACCGCGTACGCTATAGCGCGGTAGGGGGCGGCGTTCCAAAACTCTATCGTGAAGGCACCGTAGACCGCAGGAACCCTTAGTAACGTGAATAAAGGCTGCTGTGAGGAGCTTCTTTGGGAGCACTGGCTTATAGCATTTAGCTTTCATAGCAGACGATTGAACAATTAGTTCAACACTGCGCTCATCACGTGCCTCTCTGTACTATAGCGCGGGCAGGCACATATAATGTCTGCGAGCTTCTCATCGCAGATGCATGTGTCGCCCGTAGGGCTGTTGGCCATTTCGATAAGGAAGGCAAATGAGTTTGTACATGCGACGCCTAGGTACGACATGATCTGTTGACGTCGTCGTAACCAAGGTGGTAGATGTATCTGTATATCTGGAGACAAACGCAAATGACACATGGCGAAAACGTTTGACTCTCACAGAGGCAACGTAGATTCCCGGGTCATCAGTCACAGCCAAGCGGCAGCATCTTTTCGCGAAAGAGGAATCAAAACACATTGGCTACGTTCATTGCGCAGATCGGGCGGCTTCGTGAGCGCGGAAATACCTGCTCGTGTTGCATTGTCCTGGAAGCCATCAGAAAGTTATATTATGTCCTTTGTCATGGCTGCAATGATATGCCTGTCGAATTTCTGAGAACAGTTGTTCATTGGGTCCGTGGCGTGTTCGGATTTGTATGCACTGAATGGCTGCCTTGGAATCAACTGCAGCACGGAGTGCTGCCAGCTCTGCACCCGTCGATGTGGTCACACGTGAAGTTTTAACTTTATTTCTTCAGATTTGGCCGGAATGATGACTGCAGCAGCAGAGCTAGCTGTTGAGTTTTACTGAACCATTTGTCTACACACGTTGCCGGAATCAGTGAACGTTATAATTGTGTTCCAGAGTTGCTTGCTTTATGGGTTCCAACGAAGCGCCAGCTTTCTTTTTGATGCCAGGCTTCATCCTAAAACGTAACGCAAATATACTCGTCGACCAGTATCTGTAGGGCAAAATCAGCCACGTTAAACTGGTGAAAACTGTGACAACAAGCGCTTCTTTTCCTTCATAATAACGTCACGCTTTCTCGTGCCCCTTCTAAGATGACGGCGGTCCGGCTTCGCTTTCGGGGCATCATTTCCACTCCAGCAATCTTTTTCTAATCCCCTTGTCGCACGCATTTACACGTTTATACATTGACATAAGTGCGTGTGATCGTATAACACTTAGTCGCGTGTAATGCCGCAATCCGTGTCTCTCTCGCTTTCGCGCGCTAAATACTCATGTAAAACCCAACAATCGGCAGGTCGTAAAACATTGTTATCAAACGGACCTAGGAACCATGCTATTGCACTCATACGTGCGATAGCCATCACCATCGCCTTCGCATTGGCACTGTTGTTACACACACGTACGCTTGCTTCACGCACACTTAACTGCTGTATTTACATAGACATGTTGGTCCGCTTGGCAACACATTGCGAAACCCGAAATGTAGCTGGATAGCCAGCTGTCCGCGCAAGATGTTTCAGATAACATTGACTCCCGCAATGTGTAGGATCTGTGCCGTTTTCTTTTTTTCTTTGACCATTTCACCAAAGATTTCGATGATCTTGCACTGAGACGTTCTACAGCTTAGACACATTGACTATCAGCTTATCGCACCTCTTTAGGCGAGTTTTAACGAGTCGCGAAGGGGTTTGCAAATTTCGGAATTTCGTCAATAAAAAAATATTACGGACCATGATATCTGAGAAAAAAGCTGAATATATCCGCATGCTCGCAACGCAGCCTGCTATTTCCATTTTGGGCTTCGACTAGAATATGCTGACAAAATTGTCGTGCACACTTTTATTGGCTACTGCTACAGACTGCTCGAAAATTGAACGTGTTCTGACGTCATGTGGTCCGTAAACGTTTTCGGTTGACAGTACATAGGCCACAGTGACTATTATAAATCCGGGCCCTTCTTATCCTTATTGCGGATATCCAACCAACAAATGCGATAACATCGTGAACGTGGCTGCGCAAGACGACGAAGACAAAAGGCAGGAAGCACACAGGACAGCGCTGTTTCCTGCCTTTTGTCTTCGTCGTCTTGCGCTGCCCCTTCGAGATGTTCAACCGGTGCCAACCCGCCCAAGTGTCGATTCCTCTACAGTAGAAATGCGGTTACTACTCAGAAATCCGTTGTTTTTTCTGAAAAATGCGACATCAGCGGTTGGGGCTCATATCCTGAAGAGTCGCGTTGAGTTGCTATGGGCAGTGCTGAGCAAAACATTAGCGTAGGTCATCATGCGAGATTTCACAGAATCCCCACTCTGACACATCGACTATTGTTAGGCTGCAACATAACTGTATGTAGTAGCAGGGCACAGCATGAAAACTCATACCGACCTCTTCTGCTAATAAATTCATTCTTTATTTCAATAAAGTGAAAATGTTTAAAAGTATATTTTCGGTTTCTCCATTGACACGACCCTTCGTCGAAACATTGACTTCGACGATATTTCTTGTTCTACTACTGTTAATCACTTCAAGCCTATATCTTCCTAAGGACCTCCTTCTCATTTTAAATGAACAAACGATAGAACAATTTACTTGAATTTATTTTTTCCACATTGCTCACGAATGAAATTTTACCTGCTATGTTTTTTTTTTGCATGCTTCTACTTCTGGCTACTGAGAGCAACGAGATGACCTTCTATAAGACTCCTGCCTTGCGGCAAAGCTAGAACTACACAGTCTTTCTGCGCCTTGTCCGGAACGTTCAACTATAGTACTTACTGCTGGGCTATTTGGTGCATGTCGAACGATATATAAGCCCGCTCGTCATGTCTTGGTGTCTTCTTCTCTCTGTTGTCTTGTTCCTAGCGCTAAATTCATGATTGTTCAATAAAAGTTCGCGACACTTTAGACCTCGCCACCTATGCTTTCTAGGTAAGAAAAAAGAAAGAAATATATATACAGGTGCGGTGTAAATCAATTCCGAGGTCCAACACGCCTAAATCACCACCCAGGAAGTCTGTAACTGAATATAAACGCGATGCTACTATCCCATGTGCTCAGATTTAAGGTCCCGTCAAAGAATCCAAGGTGGTATAAAGGGCGTGCCTCATAATGAAATCGTGGTCTGGACGCGTAAAACCCCATAATCATTTCTTTTACGGAGCTATTACGTACAACAAACTGAACGGAAAATTCAATTCAAACGCACAAGGACGTGTGTTTTATTTTTCACCGATTAAATTCATCGCGCTCCCAAGTGTTTTTCTGCCTGCCCTCACGAAGGCCAGAAGATTTTTTTCTTCCTCTTCCAAAACATAAAAAAGAAGCCGGCCTCTGAGAGCATTCCTAAAGAAGGTCAGGTCATGCCTGTCCGACTTCACATTGTAAAGAAGAATAGTTGTTTGGAATCTGAAATGCATTTTCTGTATTTTGAAAAATAAGAGGAGAGGAGGCGGAAACATTGAACTAAGTAGGTAGGCATCTCACAAAACCCGGAGTCCTGGTGGAGCCACGCACGCAAAGGGACGCGCACACTCAAAATAGATGCAAATGGCGGCTGTCTGGGCTGTCAGAAAAGCTAAATCGATTTGCGCATGAAGCACGCGCGGTCATGCATCTCTGGCCATGCGGAATGCAAGAGAACGGCAGTATGCTTGATGTCTCTGCAGTAGACTCTCCCGCATCTTCTCTCGATAGTAATGTCGCAGGCGATATATATATATATATATATATATATATATATATATATATATATATAATTTGTTTACGTCTGTTTTAGGCTATATGGAAGGATGATCGCCAGGCGTGAGGTCTATTTATCTTCAGTACTGGCAAACAAGCGAAGTAGTTCAAACTTGAAGCTTGATTTGATAACTTGGGGACTACGCTAGCGTGATGCCGACACCTGTCACGAGAAAGAAACCGGACCACAGCGCTTCTCAGTATACACTAGAGCCTTTCCGCACTCGCACAAAAAATGACAGCGTCCGGTGGAGTAGATTATGTCCAGGGCAAGGAATGCTTACATTGCCGAATCAACGTTTTCTGTGTGCTCAGTTTGCGATGCGAACATTTCTAATTTAGTCCATGTTTTCCAGTCGTGCTGCGAACACATGTCTGCTAATATAAGTTGAACTTGAGAGACATTGGTGATTGTTGTATCAATGGTCATGCGGCTCCGAAAGCTGCGTACATATTGCGCCAGTGAACTACGCCTATTTTGTATCGGAGACTGAAAAATAAGGTGGAGGTTGAAAGAAAATAACTTGAATATTCGTAAGCTCCAAACCCATATATGTTTTCCATATGCGCAGTGTCAACAAATGCATGCGAAACAACATCGAAATAATGCGAACGACCACATTCAAAATTTTGAGAGCGCAAATAAGGAACACGTAGACACCGTCAAGGTAAAACAAAACTGTTATGCGTAAGATTGTTAGCGAGGTTTTACTTAGCAGTCTGGTATGATTGGTACCAAAGCAGAAAAAGAAGCTCTAAGACAGATCGCGGACCATATACCGAAATTCCATAATGAATTGTAAACTGATAAACATCTTTACCCGACCTCATCTGCCTTTACTGGTGCGTAAGATAGCTTATTCAACGAGCGATTCACTCGAGACAGTGGGGAAGATGGAAAGGTATAGGAAACTGTCACATATGTGAAACGAGGCGTCGGGCACACTACCGAATCCGTCGGCCCAGTATTTCATGTACTGTCATCCAGGTAGTTGGAAAGCTCCGATTATAGTGACATGTAAAAATGTACCGCAGCACTGTTTATCAAAGCAGTATAGCTAAAAAAAGTAAAGAAGATCCGCGCAATGTAACGGGGGTACACAGCTCATTCTTTGTAAGACAACATTCGAAGTCCGTAGATTGGTCGCAGATGGTAACATCGCGTGAGAAAGCTTAAAATTTGTAGCTTCGCCGCATGCAGCGCGTAATACCCGAGTGGTGAACCCTACTTCATCACGAGCCGACACGTACGTCGTTTTGCGTATACGACAGTATACGCAATGCGCGGAGGTCTCCTTGTGGTATCGTGAAGCACGTACTTTTGCGTATGAAATTCGCACTCAGACATCGCGGCAATGTTATCTTCGCGAAACATTCAACCACGAAGCGGTCTTAACCCAAGGATATTTTGTGAAACAGTACAGAACTGCACCCCACGCGACCAACATTCTCGAGCGACATACATCTCGCGACCACAATCGCATCCGCACGATACGCTTTCGCAGCGACAGAGAGGCAGCGACGATGCTCCTGCAGCGCCTTTATTGCGGAGACATTTGTTCCTCGAAACGAACTCCCTTGCAGGGGAAGGACCAATAACGCCGCAATGTCTATTTATTAGCAGTAGCAAATGCTAGGGAAGAAGCGCGAGGGCATATATAACGAGAGATGGGTCCAAACAAATAGGAAGAGATCAAGGAGAAGAAGGAAAAATCGTCAAGGCAAGCGTATAAAGGCAAGGCGCTTATCAAGGCAGCGCGGCCTTCTGGACGGAAGCAGCTGGCGCTTTGCAAGGGCTTCGCCGCTGTGTACCCAACGTGTACGGATTTGTAAACGTTGGCTGTAGCGATGCCTCCGTAACGTTTCCGATGGGGAAAAAAATGGCGCCGAATGAAATGGCCCTCCAACACGAACAGTGCCGAGCCCACACCAACTCCGCATAACAGCTGCTGAAGGCGCGCCGTTGGCGGAGACAAACGTTTAAGCCCCTGGCGGAGAGGATGCGTACAGCGAGGCAACCGCTAAACTCCCATGTTACGCAGCGAAGCAGAAGCGAATCTTATTGGCAAGCGAAAATGACGGAAGCGTGCGTAGATGCAAGCCCTCGTGTAAGTACACACGTGAGAGGAACGCTCGCACATCGTGTATCACGCGTCAGCGCGCGCGTGAACGTTTCTCGTGCAGCGTGCATCGCGTGCAGTTGCCGGTAACTCGATCGTGGGAGAGATTTGTCTGAGGAGATCGACTAAACTCGCGGCTTATGAAGCACGGCCGGAGCCCCGAGAGTGACGCGACGTGGATGCGCGCTGCTGCGCGTTTTGGAAGTTCTCGCGCCGACGAGCGTCGTCTTGCGTGTAGACGCGTTGCTTCGCGCGTTGAGCGCGAAAATGTATATTCATCGCCTACGGTATACGCAATCCTACCCGGTTTAGTTAAGCTGGTTCACACACAAAAAATTATGAAAGTCAACAGCCGCGTACGACTGAAAAAACGCTCCCGTTGGTTTATAATGATTAAAAGTGATCTATTTCGTTGTTAAAAAGGTGCATCGTTCCCACGTATAGCGTCGTGCTGCTGTATTTCGACTCAATTATTTAGGCAAATGCGTAAATTTAGAATTATTTCTTTTGTTGCGACTTTCCTGGAGAGAGGTCTAATTTGAAGATGACCGTGACGGCTCACTTTGGTGGCCTCTGATTTAAAGAGTATAGCCCGTAAAATTATATGGAAGGTTATATCACACGTTCAACTGTCAATTTTGCCCAACTAGAACTCTCGATGTTTTTAACAATGCAGTCACACTTTCCTTCAAGAACTGGCGTATCATTACTATCAAAGCTCCTACGGATGTGGTTATCAATCAATAGACTGGCCGATCAATTAATTGATCGATCGATCAATCAATCAATGGAATTAATAATGAATTGAAGGTTAATTAAAGCATATTAAATATACATACGATCGTCCCAAATTACAAGACTGCAACGGGACCCTGGGTGGAGGTTAAATTCAAATATGACGAGGATTAGCAGAAATCTGAATAGAAGCAACGCATCAAGTAAGAAATACACTAAGTATAACATAATAAAAAAACCTGAATGCAAGAAAAAGAGGAACTTGAAAAATAAATACAATATGTCTGAATGAAAACCTAGTACACGAACTAAAGAAGCGCGAACATCAAGAACATAGCAATCGAATTTTTAATGAATTTAATAAACAGTTTGTGACTGAAAGTAAAAAACCGGTGGACTGAGGAGACATGGGTAAATGATTCCATAATGTAGTTCCACAGAATAATGAAGATGATTTACCGTATTTAGCAGAGTCCTTATATAGGGGGCGAAATGTTATTGTCAGCAGCAAGCCTGGTGTAGTTTTTATTTATTAAAACATCAGAATCGATGAAATTACTAGAAAGTTGATTTTTTATTTGATTAAGTTATACCGAAACCAGACTAAACTGAAACAAATTATTAACAGTCAAGATGTAGTTTCAGCGAAGAACTGCCGTGGCGCTGGCCTCGTGAGGACAGAAAAATAATCTGATTAGCCCGATTTCGTAAATGCTCAAGGAATTAAAGATGACATATGTATTCTCCCATGATGCGGTGTCATGAATATGTATGAAAGCGAAGTGAAGACAAAGAAGAGTCTGCTGAGCAAGACACGAGCAGTGGACGAATGCCGAATGCTGCCATCTTCCTAATGTGAGCAATGTGGTTAATGAACTTTAGGGTAGCATCAAGACGAACGCCAAGGAACGACACACTATCACTGACAGTAAAGAAATGCGCGTCAGTTGTGATGCGCGGTAATGAAATCAACTTACGTTGAGGTGATTTAAGAAAAAGAAATTTCCATTTATTTTGATGAAAAATAAATAATTTCCGTAGCACTACAGAGCACAGAATTTAATTTAGTAATGACATCATTAATAGATGTATCAGCAAAGGAAATGGTCTTATCGTCGAGATATAAAACACGGTAAGCCGTGTTTATACTGTCAGGAAGATCACTGATGCAAAGTAAAAAGAAGTAATGGAACAATCATTGAGTATTCAATCACTCCTTGAATAAATGTTTTAGCATGAAAGAGAAAACCTGATATGTATACAGTGTGCTTTCTGTTCTGCAAGTAACTTTTTAAAACTTGGGGGCCAGACTTGAAATACCATATGCTTCGAGTTTGTTAGAACGGATGAGATAACTAATGGTGTCAAATGCCTTTGTGAAGTAAAAAAAAAAAATCGAGCCAACCACGCATTCTGAACCAATAGGGTGTTTGATACAATCTGTTAAGGAAAACAGTGCAAAGAGAGTAGAGCTTCCCGCGCGAAAACCAAATTGGCATGACATCAGTTAATTAAATTTGCGCAAGTGTTTGTTTAAGCCAAGTACAACTCATTTTTCTTTAACTTTACTAAACAAAGAAAGATTACAGATGGGACGGTAATTGCAAATAGACAACATATCCCCATTTTTAAACAGCGTAATACCTTTCATACTTTTCGATAATTACGAAAAATGCAATCTATGAAGGCAAGATATACAGGTATAGAGAGTGGCTCACAAATGACATCGACCACAAGTTTTAAGTGCCGTACAGTAATGTTATCATACCGGGGCTGGTCTCACTGAGATTTTGAATTACTGTAGACACATCTAGCTAATATTTACGCTCTGGCACTGGGATAAACTTTTTTGAGGGGAGGGCAGAGTCAGGGAGGGGCGCCGGGCAGGCGGTATATTATTACGATATCATCGAGCGATGCTCTAGGGACGAGCCGCCGCGAGGACGACGATGAAGTGGGTCTGTGCCTCTGGCGCGAGCGAGTGTCGGCCTGGCGATCTGTCTCCAGTGTAAATAGCCTGTATATAGCCTCTTTAGTCTGTGTCTTTCCACACGTAACATTCTGGTGGAGGTCGGCGATCCCCGTCCTCACCACGGAACTCCGGAGTGGTCGGTACATCGAGCTTGTCACCATGCTTCCCGGTGACGAGACCGCCTCTGCAACGGCTTCGGCTAGTCCGACTGCTCCAATCATCACGGTTGCCCAACATCGCGACCCTGATGTGTTCTCTGGCCTGGAGGGAGAGGACGTTGACAAATGGATCAAGCTCTATGAACACGCCAGTGCTAATAACAGGTGGCACCCAACAATCATGCTCGCCAATGTCATCTTTTATCTCGGCGGCACACCACACGTGTGGCACCAAACGCATGACGACAAGATAAACAGTTGGGACAGTTTCAAAGAAAAGCTCAGGGAACTGTTCGGCGACCCCATTGGGCGCAAGGCTGCCGCGAGAAAGGCTCTTGCGTTTCGTGTTCAGACATCTACAGAGCCGTATATGTTTCATGCATCCTCGATGTCTTGGCGCTCTGCCGCAAAGCTGACGATACGATGTCTGAAGCAGATAAAGTGTCGCATGTGCTAAAAGGCATCGCCGACGATGCTTTCAATTTGCTTGTTTTCGGCCACGTCTTTACTATCGACGCCATCATCAGAGAATGCCGTCGCCTTGAACAAGCTAAGAGCCGCCGTATAACACATCACATCACGCGGCTACCCAACACTGCTGCTACGTCGACATGTGAGGGTCGACCGCGTCAGACCACCCCCTGTCACGGCGTAACTCGTATTGTTCGCCTCGAGCTCGAGGCTGCCTTTTTGCCAGCTTTCTCCGCGACGCCTCCCGATCCACCAGCAACCACGATTGCGCTGATTCAGGCCGTCGTCAGACAAAAATTTGAGAACATGGGTCTCAACTCCGTGTGTTCATCGTCTACACCCACGGTTCTCCAGTTCTCTAGCAGCCCTTCTCGTCCCCGGCAGTCCTTTTCTGCCACATCTCGCCGCAACCCGGCCGAATGGCGTACCCCTGATGACAGGCCGATCTGCTTTCACTGCTGTCGCATCGGCCACGTCGCTCGTCACTGCCGCAACCGATGGCCACTGCCTCCTTGGACATACGCCGCCGCTCATTCCCGCCCCTTTGGACCTTCTGTTCCCTATGTCACCCGCCATGAACCCATTGACGCTGATGCTCTTGCCCCGAACCTTCGCTACAGCCGCTCGCCCTCACCTCGACGCCATCAGTCTCATTCGTCCCAACCCCGTCGCTTCTCTCCGTCGCCTATCACCTCCCGGATCCAGCCAGAAAACTAGGCACTGCAGCTTCTGTAGGTGAAGCTGCGTTGTCCACCCTGCCCTTAAATCCTCTGCTCACGTTACACACGACCCAAAACCTTCATGACGTTGACGTTGATGGCTATCCTGTCACGGCACTCATCGATACAGGTGCACATCTTTCTATTATGAGTGCTGCCTTCCGATGACGACTAAGCAAGCTCCTCACCCCAGCGTCGGCACACGTCGTCCGCGTTGCGGATGGCGGTACTGTGCCTATCATCGGCATGTGTACGGCACGTGTTAGCATCGCAGGCCGCCACACTCCTGTCCTCTTCACCGTGATTGCTCATTGCCCCCACGACCTCATTCTCGGCCTCGATTTTCTCTCCGCGCATTCTGCTCTTGTTGACTGCTCTGCTAGTACCCTTCGCCTTGAGTTGCCCATTCTCGCAGAACCTTCTGACGCACCCCAGTGCCGTCTATGCCCCACCGGCTTTATTCGCCGGCCGCCAAAATCAATAGCCTATATTGAACTCTTGTCTTCCCCACCAGTCCCTGATGGCGAGTACCTCGTCACTCCTCTGCCCGACATTCCACTACAGTATGACGTTACCGTGCCTCACAGTATACTTACTATTACTGCGAACCGAACTTTCATGCCTATCTTTAAGTTTGGATTGGCAAAGCAAATTCTACCGCAAATTCTGCCTTGCCACCGTTGATCGTCTCGGCGACCATCACGTGGCAACTTTATCGACCGATGCTTCTTGAGAGCTTAGCAGGCCCATCGTGCCAGCCTCGGCCGCCGACCCCAAGAAACAGAAAATGGTTGCGACGAACCTGTCCTCTGGGCAGGCTGAAGACCTTTACCAAGTATTATTATCATACAGAGATATTTTCGACTTCGACGATCGCTCTTTAGGCCAGACGCTAGCGGTCAAGCATCGGATTCTTACTGGTGATGCTACTCCTATTCACCGACGAACGTATCGAGTTTCTGCGTCGGAACGCCGAGTAATTCAAAGTGAAGTCAACAAAATGCTGGACAAAAACATCATTGACCCGTCTTCGAGTCCCTGGGCGCCACCTGTAGTGTTGGTAAAGAAGGATGGCTCGTGGCGCTTCTGTGTAGACTACCGCCATCTGAACAATATTACTAAGAAGGACGTCTAGCCGCTCCCACGTATAGACGACGCTCTTGACTGTCTCCACGGTTCCAGCTATTTCTCTTCCATTGATCTTCGTTCTGGATACTGGCAGATTGTTATTGACCATATGGACCGAGAAAAAACCGCGTTCATCACACCTGATGGCCTATACCAATTTAAAGTAATGCCGTTTGGATTATGCAACGCCCCTGCCACCTTTGAACGTATGATAGACTCCTTGCTCCGTTGTTTCAAATGGTCCACATGTCTCTGCTACCTCGACGACGTCATCGTCTTCTCGTCCACGTTCGACACTCACCTTGAGCGTCTAACAGCTATACTTGATGTATTTCGAAAGGCGAAGCTGCAGCTTAACTTGTCCAAATGTCGTTTCGGCCGCCGCCAAATTACTGTTCTGGGCCGCATCGTTGACGCTTCCGGAGTACAGCCTGATCCCGACAAAACTCGCGCTGTCCGAGACTTTCCGGTTCCTGAGGCAGCCGCAGACGTTGGAAGTATTGTAGTGCTATGCTCGCCCTTTAGTCGTTTTATTCAAGATTTTGCGGCAATTGCTAGACCCTCACTAATCTTTTGAAGAAAGGCGTACAATTCTCGTGGGGTACTGCAGAAGCCGCCGCCTTCTCTCGTCTCGTCGCTCTTCTCTCCTCACCACCCATTCTCGCCCACTTAGACCCTGATGCCCCTACAGAATTGCTTTCAGTTACCAGCGGTCATGGTGTAGGTGCCATCTTAGCCCAGCGTCAGCGTGGCCTGGATCGCGTTATTGCTTATGCGAGCCGCCTTCTCACACCATCTGAGCGCAACTATTCCGTTACGGAACGAGAATGTCTTGCTGTAGTCTGGGTGGTCGCAAAGTTCCATCCTTACCTTTACGGTCGTCCTTATTCCGTAGTCACTGACCATCATGCTATCTGCTGGCTCTCATCGCTAAGAGATCCTACAGGCCTGCTTGGTTGATGGGATTTATGGCTACAAGAATTTTCATTTTCCGTGGTCTAGAAGTCTGGCGGCCTGCACCAAGGCGCTGACAGCTTCTCGCGTTACCCTGTTGACGACCCTGTCTCCTCCAATATTACCGGTGCTGCATGCGTATTATCGGTGTCGCAGCTCCTTCATTTCGCCGACGAACAACGTCGTGACGCCTACATCAGAGCACTCATCGACCGACGCCACTCTACGCCTCTTCGTCCTCCGCGACGGTACTCTGTTCCATCGTTACCTTCATCCGGACGGCTCTGAGTTCCTACTTGTCATACCTAAACACCTCCACTCAACCCTTCTACAAGAGCTTCATGACGCACCAACGGCTGGACACCTCGGCGTATCTCGAACATATGACCGTGTACGTCGCCGCTTTTTCTGGCCGGGCCTTGCCCGTACGACGTTACGTCGCCGCTTGTGAACTTTGCCAACGATGCAAGAAGCCTTCCCAGCTCCCCGCTGGTTACCTACAGCCGCTTGACATCCCCGCTAAGCCCTTCCATCGTGTCGGCTTAGACCTTCTCAGCTCATTTCCGGAATCTACATCAGGAAACAAGTGGGTTGCCGTCGCGGTGGACTACGTGACCCACTATGCCGTAATCCGCGCTCTTCCGACCAGTTGCGCAACTGATGTTGTGGACTTCCTCCTGCATAATATCATTTTCATTCATGATGCTCCGCGTCAATTGCTAACAGACCGTGGCCATACGTTCTTAGCCAAAGTCATTGACGACATCATGCGTGCCTGCTCAATACAACATAAATTTACCACCTCCTACCAGCCTCAGACCAACGGCTTCACTGAGCGTTTGAACCGAACCCTTACAGACATGCTACGCAAATACGTTTCAGACGACCACCGTGACTGGGACCAGGCTCTACCTTACATTACATTTGCGTATAACTCTTCCCGTCTCGAAACTGTTGGCTTTTCGCCTTTTTACCTCTTGTATGGCCGTGAACCGACGCTACCACTGGACACTGCTTCCGTCCACGACACCTTCAGCTAGCGCTTATTCCTGTGATGCTATCGCCCATGCTGACCATGCTCGCCAACTTGGGCGCACTCGTCTACAATTCTCTGAAGGCAAACAAAAGCAACGCTACGACCTCCGTCACCGTGATGTCCATTTTGTGCCCGGCACCCTCGTGTTGCTTTGGTCACCATCACGTAAAGTTGGCCTTTGTGAAAAACTGCTTTCCTGCTACACAGGCCCATATCGCGTGCTTCGCCAAGTAACCGATGTCACCTACGAAATCGCTCTAGCCATGCCCACTACGTCCTCCGCTGTAGCAACCAGTGACAATGTCCAGGTCGCCCGACTCAAACCTTAAAACTCTCCACGCGCCTTGGATATTTAACAGCACCGTGACGGCGCTTTTGCCGCCGGAGGGTAGTATTACAATACCATCGAGCGATGCTCAAGGGATGAGCCGCCGCGAGGACGATGACGAAGTGGGTCTGTGCCCTCGGCGCGAGCGAGTGTCGGCCTGGCTGTCTGGCTCAAGTGTAAATAGCCTGTATATAGCCTCTTTATTCTGTGTCTTTCCACATGTAACAATATAAACATAAATTTTGCAATTTGGCACGTGGCCCGCAGTGCGCTTTGCGTTCTTGTGCCATAAGTGGAAGCGATTCGTTGGACGTCTGCGCCTTTTAGAGCTGCTTGACACCATCACACTACCTTCAATTTCCGTGTCCTACCCGCATCTCCTTTTAGACCCACAGCCAAAGTTCTGATTCTGTCTCTTTCACTTCTCGGACTCCACCCGTTAAATGATCCATCCTATACAGCCCATGCTTCATGTCGAAAGGGTTGCCTTTCGTTGTCGGTGACACGGTGGCATCTGGCTCCTTTAATTGAATAGCCGACACACACGGTGGCAGTGGAAAGATGGAAAGCACGAGTGCGCGTTCAACGCGAAACGTACAGGAAAAGAACTAGAGAGCGAAAGAAAGGAGGGTTTTTTTGTGCCAGCCGGCCTGGAAACGATTTCCCAAGAGGGCAGAGTTCTGCAGTCAGCGTGACATCTCGAGTTGTCACCGAAGAAGCAGCGCCCACAGCGTCCCCGGCCTCAGGGCTGGTCGGCCGTCTACTTTCGTGCATATCTGCCTCGAGCTGCATTAGCTGGGTCTGCCGCCTGAAGCCACGTTAGCGCTCGGCGCGTTGTGCGCAAAGACTCGCGCGCAGATGAAAAGAGTGCATGCGACGTGCCAGCGGTGGAGCCAGTTTTCTTTCAAGTCGGCGGCACACCGTTTTGCAAGTCCACGGGTACGCCTGAAAAACCGTTGGCCCTTTTTGAATGTGACTCATGAAGCGGCAAAACAGCGAGCACGGGCGGCGTCTCCCTCTCCCGGCGCGTACATACGTGCACGCACCAACGTTGAATTCGAAATTGGAAAGACCCCGAGCGCGAGTGCCTTCTCCGCTTCCTCCAGGCGCTCCCCCTTTCAGCGTGTGTTCACCTTCGGTCTCACTTCCTTTTTTTTCGCAGGCTAGCAAAGGCAAAGTGAGAGTGGTGAGTGCAACGGTGCGAGGTCAAGCTGCAACTAAACCACGCCAATTCTAAACTAAGCTTGACGCTTCGTGTTGCTTTGCCATTCGCGTGAATAAAAAACTGCGCCTGTTCTTGCATCCGAGTAACGTTGGAACGGCGGGCTTCTGTATGTTCCGAAGTTCTTTGCACGCTATTATTATTACTATTTTATTACTATTATTACTATTATTATTACTATTACTATTTCTTTTCGAAATAGTAATACCGACACAGTGATCCAGAGGCTATACGCTTTCTGCCTCTACGATGTCGGTCGGCCTAGGCCAACTGGCTTTGGCCTTTCCTCTTTTGTCCAGAATTTCCTGTGAAGTTGAATTTTCCTATTGAAGCTTGCTGGCGTGATAACCTTACAAGTCATGCTGCTCTCTACGTCCCGTTTAGGAAAAAAAAACAAGGTAATGTGGCGCGAAATAGCCTGCTAATGCGCTTGTGTATGCGGGACTGTTTCGTAAAGAAAGGATATGAGTATCTAACGACCCAGCACGTTGTCGGTTTCGTAGACTCCCAGACGTCTTTTTTTTCCTCTTCTTTCTTCTTCTCTTGTTAGCCCTGTTTCACAAGCTGCTATATGCTCGAAAATAAGTACCATCAATGGTTCTCTAGCCCAGACTTGCATTCCAGAAGGATTTGCGAAATGCGCACTTTCTTAGCGCTACCATTCGAACCCGTTCCAAAGAGGCGAGTGAGCGAAGAAATGAGCAGCAAATCAACAGTCTAGCGTAAGCATATCATAAGAGCCCCGCAATGGCTCTGAGCCATAAGATAAATTAAGACCAACGGAATAGCACCGAAAACAAATGTCAACACTCAGACATTTGCACAGAAGTTCTTTCTTTAACAATGCGAAATAGCAGTGCGTGGAGGCACTGTGTAATGCGCTGCAAGGGTTTTCGCAGCGCACCTGAATGTGTCAACGTGCCAAGCGTATTTCACTTTAGGTCTGCTCTATTTATTTATCTACTCTGCAGCTAATACTATAGTATTGCGTGCTTTTCTTTTTGGCTATGCGAAGGGAAGGGCGAGTGGAGTGTCTTCACAGTCCGAGTGTTCGGCCACTTTAAGTGCGAACGTGGCCGTGAAAATCACAGAATACCTGCCGCACAGTATAAGCCAGAGGACACCAGAAAAAGCAAAAATTTTCTCTTTTTTTCTGTTTTGACCGTGAGCACCGCACGCCTGACGAAAGAATATATATATATATATATATATATATATATATATATATATATATATATATATATATATATATATATATATATATATATATATATATATAAATATATATATATATATATATATATATATATATATGTATATATATATATATATATATATATATATATATATATATATATATATATATATGTATGTATATATATATATATATATATATATATATATATATATATATATATATACTCACCACATTCTCTTCACGACGCAGTGCAGTGTTGCGCGACGGTGAAATTCCTCGTTCTCTGTGGTTTTCTGCTTTAACTGCATATATTACACAAATCGTGGCAAATCCCGTTCGACTAGAGCACGCACTTAACCACCACGCACTGCGTCTGGCGGTCAGGCAGACGCACGGGCATCGGAAGGAAAGCGCTCCAGAAAGGTTTTAGGCCTATCCCGGTATTCGTACGACGCAGAAAATCGCTGATTCATTCCGGGAGTCGAACATATAACGTGTCTCAGCATCACAGCATCCAGCTATGAACGGTGCGTCGTACTGCTCCGCGAAGCAGCGCGATAACGGACGCAATGTTGAACCACGGCCCGCTCGGTTCAGTACATCGCGCGAATGCAGCTATATACGCCTGACAAATCGGCGATGAGCTGGCACTGTACGGCCATCGACGTGGCCGATGCATCCCGCTGCACACCGACGCCAGAGACGTGATGCAGTGTGCGCCAGCGCTTCTCAGCGCCACAACCTGCGCATGCCACTGCGGCCAAACGGGCAATATTCCGCGACGTAATTCTTCGAATCTGACCACTTTTCTCTTTTTGTAGTAAAGACTTAATACGGCTATAGAAGCGCTCGAAAACGTTATATGCCAGTTTTTACCGATTTTATGAAAAAAGAAAGCTAAATCACCCGTGCGATTAATAGTTTGCAAATGGGTGCTTAACGTGAAGGGAAATGAGCACGCGAAGTCTGAAGTGTTTGTGTGAACTATGGGCTAAATTAAAATTGATAAACACTCTTTTTTTGGACCGTTTAGAGCGGTTCATTATATGAAACCCTTAAAAACGTTTCCTCTTTTTCGTGGGAAAGCCATAAAAGGCAGATGTTTTTATATTTACGGAAAATGGGAGGTCACCTTGTACGGGTGACGTATTTTTAAAGTTTATAGCGCCTAGGGTAATTCTGCGATTCGCATATAATCACTAAATACTTGTCTTCTACCAATTTCTATACTTTATGCGCGGTGTGCCTTTGCTGGTAGCTGGTCTCCTTGGTGAACCGTACAAGACACGGTATCTATATTTAATTGAAGTAGGAAAGGCGTCGTGCGTCGCAAACGATAAATGGTTCATATCTCTGTTTCCTAATTACAGTCTTTGTAGAAAGTTACTCATAGAAGCGTTCTAGAGTGAAAAGCTGCTGCTATTCGCTATAACGAATAGCGGCGGTGTGGCTCATATTTGCTCATATTTCGTGAATAATAAGCAGTAGGTTATGGTTAATAATGTGTACGCAAAGTCCGAAAAATGTGTATGTTTGTGGCCTTTTCAATAAGCGTATTAGAGTGCATCGAAGCACTATACGAGTGCGTTCTACGAGCGGCGAAGGATATATTCCGCTGCCATGATATACAGCTATATATATATATATATATATATATATATATATATATATATATATATATATATATATATATATATACATGGCGCCAAGATCAAAGTACACCCGCCGTGGTTGCTCAGTGGCTATGGTGTTGGGCTGCTGAACACGAGGTCGCGGGATCGAATCCCGGCCACGGCGGCCGCATTTCGATGGGGGCGAAATGCGAAAACACCCGTGTGCTTAGATTTAGGTGCACGTTAAAGAACCCCAGGTGGTCAAAATTTCCGGAGTCCTGCACTACGGCGTGCCTCATAATCAGAAAGTGGTTTTGGCACGTAAAACCCCAAATATTATTATTATTAAGATCAAACTACACAGAAATAGGCAGATTCACATGGCAAATCTGCGTGCAAAGTTCAATGCGTGTAGATGCAATGCAACTTTGGAAACAATTTTTGAAGCTATAGTGTTCGTAAGTGTCACGCTAACGTCATCAGCAACACTTCCCAATGTGCCAAGTGAACTCTCAGTTACACGAACTTTACGTTAAGTAGAAAGGAGGGACATCCTTACTGCAGTGTGCCGCGGATTATTAACCTTTCTGTTTTTTTTACAGCTTATCAAATAAGTTTTGAACCCTCGTTTTCACGGTATTTTCGTATGTTTGACTCAGTTCATTCGGCGTCCTCGTTGAAGTAAACAGGGCACATAGTTAGGCAGAGCTCAAAGGGGGTGGATTGACTGCGGCTTTTGTAATAAAATACGTATTCAACTGCTCCGGAGCGTAATGATTGTATTGCGGGCGCGTAGCATCCAGCTCGTTTCCCTGGCACAAAAAAATTCCACCGAGATTAAATGCAAAAGACTACACAAAAGGCCATGGAAAAGATTGAAAAATGCCAAAGACTGTGGAATATCTGCGTGCGAAGGTAAATTTATGTGGAGAAAGCACTGGACTTGTAAAAAAAAATTAAGCAAGAACTGAAAGTGTCATACTGCTGTTGTCGTATATACTTTTCATTAGCCCGAGATAACGGTATTTTATACCAAGTTTATGTTTGCTTGAAAGGGGATACCGTGCAATGTGTGACAAAACTTTAACGTTACTGGCCTATCGTTGCAAATAATGATTGAACAATGCGTTTCTTTCTGTCTCTCTCCTTTTGTTTTGCGTACAGCAGGATCGTGGTAGGTTTTCCTTAAGTTCTCGATGAACTACAACGTGGATCTTTTTTAAATTTGTTTAATATTACAGGCTACATATAGGTAATGTGCAAACGAAATTCAAAGTGTGTTAAAAAATTACTGTATCAGGAGTAAATTACGTATGCGGACTATCCGATAACTGTCATTCAGGAACAACGACGAATTTAACCTGCTGCCCTAGGGGATCTGCAAACGCGGACACGATCACATTTCATGAAAATGGGAGAAAATTGTGGTCAATGTTCTCCTAAAGTAACACGCGCGTGAATGAATCACAGGATTTTATTGTTACTTTTATTGTTATAGCAATTATATGGACACTCCAGGTGAAATTTTGTCGCCGTCATCACCGTTATTGTTGCGGTCGGGCTACACATGTTTAGAAAAACTTTATTTCAACAAGAGGCGACACGAACACTGAGTCACAATCACGGCACAATTGCACGAGGACGACGACATATACAAAGTACAAAGCACGTTTTTAAAGAAGCGTCCGAGTCCACACTCACTAACGTATAACCACATAAACCTAGTGAAACGCCCAGTTACACATGAACTGATTGCCACGTTACACAAAGTCATGTTCGATATCTACAGCGTACACAATGTGTGTGCTATATATGTTTATGCGTACCGTACATGCAATAAAAGGTAGATTGCTACACTATCCGACCACGGCCGCGCGCCACAGTTGCGCAAGCCAGTTTATATATTTTTGAGTAAATTATTCCTCAGAATATTGAGACTCGCAGCCCGCAAACAAATCTCATGAAATGCAACAGTGACAGCGCACGGCTTTTAACTAAAGAGACAGGCAACCGCTCAGAACCTGAACAGAGATAACCATGCCAATGGAAAGATTACCTATAACATTGGCTAAAACGATCCGTTTTTATCCGAATAAATGTCGATTTATATTTTTAATTCTTCACTAAAGTTAGGAAAAATAGGGCGCCTCGATGTGAGCGCCGCCTCCCGATTGAGGCATCCCTCTGTTAAAAGGGACTAGGAACAAACTACTCACTCCCTCACTTGCTTTACTTTTATTTACTCTACTTTCACTTACTTTTACTTTTACTTACTTACCTACATATTTACTTACTTTGACTTTTACTTACTTTTACTTACTTTACTTTACGTTACTTTCTTTGCTTACTTACTTTACTCACTTACTTTACGTTACTTACTTACTTTACTTACTTTACCTTACCTACTTACTTACATTATTTTACCTTACTTACTTTACTTTGCTTAATTTACTTACTGAGTTTACTTACTTACTTTACTTATTTTACTTTACTTACTTACTATACTTACTTACTTACTAACTTCACTTACTTACTTTACTTTACTTACTTTACTTTACTTACGTACTTACTTTACCTTACTTACTTACTTCACTTCACTTCACTTTACTTTACTTACTTACTTACCTTACTTTACTTACTTACTTACTTACTAGCGAAAAACCAACATTGGCGCTACTACTATCTTCTTCTGGTGTACGCGGTTCCTGGTCTTTCTATAAGTATTGAAATGAGTGTATTTTTTTATCGTGCTTAAAGTCGGGGTGCGTTACAGTTAGGGGTGGCCCTCGGCAGGTAAACTGTAGAAGTGCGGCATTCACTGCGGCACCCAAGCGCTGGAGGCGAATTTATTACCAGTAGTGCATCCCACGGGGCAATTTTTGCTCTGCAACTTTCCGATTAGCGATTCAATCGCGGCTAATTGGTTCATGTGGCTTCAGCAAAAACAGGAAAGCAGGTATTGTCTTAGTGCTGCATGCATTTCCCCGAGGCAATGCACAATACGGTCACCACCTTAGTTCAACATTTATTTCCAGTTCATTTCCATTTATTTAGTCGTGCATTATGAGTGGTTGCTGTGTTATTCCAAAGACGCAATAAGGGAGAGGAATGAGCACAGGTAAGAAGGGGGAGGAGGTAGACCGGGGAGCTGCGCATCGAAACTGCGCATCGAAATCGGAGCCGCCGCTGCGCGTGCCCCATCTTGGAGTCAACTTGCGGCGGGGTACAATGGCTCGGGATCAGCGATCTCTTATGGATTCGTGTGCGCTCTATTCTCTCGCGCCTAGCGTAGAAAGTCGCGTCATCTCTAGCTTTGGGGACGCGCTAAAGCTAGAGGCAGAATGAGGAAGGCGTTCTTTTTTTTCGCCGCTGCTGTAGCTCTTCATCGCGCTGTTGTTCCGACAGCGAGTTTTCCGCGGTGATCGAGTAAGATTCGTTCAGTTTGCCTGTGCGCGCGAGAAGACCAGACTTGACAATTTATTTAGTAAGCGAATGCTTACTGAAATTTGTATGGCCTATAAAATTGCTAACCTTAATTGATACAGCTGTTATTACAGCAATGAAATGCTTCCCCTTTCAGGAGGAAATATAGTTATTTTCCAGATTGTTTTTCGTCTTGTTGCGTCCCCTACTGCAGCAATCCTTTCCTTTGTTCCGTCACCGTAGCACAAATCGTAGACCGACGCTCGCGTATTACGGAGGTTGTAGGTTCGTATCCCATCAGTGGCATGTTATCCTTTCGTCCGCGTTCGTGTCCCTTTCTTCCTTCCATTCTCGATTTCAATTTCAACCATCGCAGCTGATTTCATCTGTGCTTTCCGTGGCTTCATGGTCCGTTGGCTTTTTATGGTCGTGATTATAGTGTTTCGAGACCCTCGGGTTTCCCTTCTTTTCGCGGATATATGTGTCAAACATACGAGATACCTTTACTGACATTTCGGCAGGTGGTCTTGGGTTCATCAGAGTAATCACTCTTCTCACGTAGGCAGTACCACCGTATCCATATCTAGGTCAAAGAATATAATCACGTAGAAAAAAAAATTGGAGGTCGCTTAAGCTTCGCCTGCAAGAGGGGAACGCGATAGCAATCAAAGGTCCCTGACTGCTTCTCATGCTTCCCGGCGTATGTAACTAATTTTTACTAGAAAACGCTAGCGGCAAATGCGATACGCGAAGGTGGTCTTTCTAGTAGAAACCCAGCCTCTTGCGTGGGCCATGATGCGGCGAAGGCCAGCACCACCTGGAGGTGTTGCAAGGAACCGGGTGCGGCACTCCGTGGCCTCCAAGATATTCGCGCACGGCACGTGCGAATGGCGGACGCCGCGGCCGGTCTGTGAATAGTAGAAATGCTGGAAAACGGATTTGTTTTGAGTTCTCGTGTAACAAAATTATGTTTACTCGTGTATTAAAATTACAATAAGACGCTATCATGTCTGTATTTCGTGTGTAAGTCGTGCTTGACCATATTTCTACGTATTTTAGCTTGACGGAGAGGCTGTTGCAGTGACACAAGAGAAAAGAGCCCGATGTAAAAGAAATGAACTGCAAGAGACATCGACGTTGGGCTAGTTGGTGTCGTGTATTTGGACGGGATTAAATCCATGTGCCAACGCAACTACCTCTCCGTGTATTCGAACATCATCGTCTCATCCAACTGCCATGCTCGTTTGCTTGGTCAGCGCTTGTGTTGTCGCTCTTCTACATGTCTTCGTCTTATGCACAGTTTACCCCGTCCAAATATGCAACACCAACTAGCCTAACTCAATCAATCATACGAAAATGTTATTTGTGAATATCAGCAGTGTGCGGTGAAGAACTTGAACATCAGAGTGGGTTACTTATAGAGCACTGGAGACATCATGTACCAGACTCCTATGCTGTGAAAAACCTATGATGGCAGCTACTGTCACCTACAGGGTGACTGTAGCATAAGTAAAAAAAGAAAAACTTCCATTTTGTTCTACCTATAAAGCGCAAAGTGGCTTTTGCGCTGTCGCCTCTGCGGCACGAGGAAAGCCACGAAATATTAAAACAGACGAACACTTATTTTTCATCCATGCGTACCGATCTGCACCATGGAAGTACATTCTTAGTAAGTAAAGCTTTTCAATCATCCACTCACAAGTTCTCATTTGAGCATGGCTGCTTTGCAGGCTTATCTTTTAGCTGATTTATTATACACCTTGTTGTTATGTAATGTACAAGCAGATTGCCATGGGAATGTGAATAAAGGTTCTGTGTGCAAACAAAAAGAACTACAACTAACATTTCTTGCAATAATAAAAAGTTTATCAATTGAAAAAGAAACCGCAAGCACTAGAAAGCAGTGTTATGAGGCTAGTGAAACACATGTGCATCATGTGGACTCTCCCACATGAGGTCCTAGCGATTTTCTGGTGCATTACTTTTCTCCGTTTGCCCCCTTTTTGGAGTTATTACTCCTTACAGAGAAATGAAGCTTTGGTGCAACCTTGAAGCGGATACCTTCACTACATGAAATTAGAGTTCAGCTGAAGGCTTACTGCAACCAATATGCTGCACATGCACCTTGTGCTCACAAGGGCGTGCCATAGAGGGCACTCCCGAATAATTATGGCTACCTGGGGTCAGAGGAGTCACTCGGCTTCCCGGCACCCAGTATGGCAGCTCAGCATGTCACTTTCCTTCCCTACCCCACTTCTCTTTCCACTCCTTCCTATCTACTAAACTACATTTCGTAGAGTGAATGTGAAATAATTTAAAAGGGCAACACTCGTATGTCTGCGTGCAATTCAGCGTTTATTTCTGTTAAAAGGAACAAAAATAGTCAACATGATTCAAATTTGACATGTCACACTTTTAAGGGTTATAGAAGTTCTGCAATTAGACACTGCAAACGCTAAGCCAACAGCCCATTCTCTTCATTGGCCCATTCAGCTCACCAGGGCACAAATGTTTACCGCATTCGCCTGCGACGCGCCGAGAAAGCAAACGGGGCTCGAGTTGCGACCACAGCACAGCTGCCGCTCAACGGACTGCACCCAGGGAAGTCTGCTCCTTTTAATGATGCCACTGCCTGGGGTTCCTTAATGTTCATTAAAAGGTGGCTGCCACGGCTAGGATCCGTCTGGCACCCTTAAGCTCAGTAGTGCAACGCCATAGTTAGTGCGCTTTCGTGGAGAGTAGCTGCCTTGTATAGATGTCCGCCTTTGCAACGTGTGAAAGCAACAAAGCATCAGTATAACAGTTGGCTGCTACTGAAAGATATCCTTTTTATTATTGTCCTAAGCCAGCGGGCAGCGCTCCCGCTTACAGCGTGATATGGCTGATCCCTCGCAACATATCTAAGTAAACAATTACACCAATGCTTTATCACTTTCACACTGCCGCCAGCCTGTTTACAGGTTGTATGCTACCAAGTGTCTGTTTGCCGCAGCCAGAAACACAATGGGGTCACTGACGGATCCAGAGAGGGGCCATGTTGGCCCCCAATAGACTCTACAGAAGGAAGGAGCATTTGGGTTTGCAGATGAGTGGCAGCCACGATACTAGGTACATTGTACAGACACGTGCAACATGAATGTTAGAGCGCAAGCATTAACGGTCCCAATAAATATATCGTCGGAAAATGTTTTGAGCACAATGGGGAAGAAACTGGATGATACCATTCCGTTCCTCTTTCTCTAGTTTGCCTTTGGTGTACCTAGCAGCAGTCAGCGCTCGCACTAAGATGCACTTGTCATATTCTTTTGGAATTTTTTTGAACCACATGTTTATTATTATTGTTTGATAATTATCACCCGGCATGACATGACGGTATCAGAACGCAATGCAGGGCTTGCATCCCGATCATACGAAGACCGCGGTTTATGCTATTCCACATATTTTTTCTTGCAAGCTGCCAGATCGCTTAAAGAAAGACACTGATATGATTCAATCAGTGTTTACACATGCATGAATAATTGAGATGCAACAGTTGTGACATGACAACGTATGATCCTGAGGATCTAGTGCAGTGCGATGGTTTGGTTCAACAACGTGGACTGTTTCATAAGCTGTTATAGCTTTTTATTCCCATAAACTGTAACTGAACCAGTACATAATTACAGAGTCTTGAACACACGCCAAAGTAGTAATTCCATTTATTTCGCATGCTATTCCTGCCAAGAAAAGGTCTCAAGGTGTAAACAGTGTTTGGACCCGAAGATAAGCAACCATAATGAATCAAGAAGCTTCTTATAGAATGAAACACATACTTTAATTCCAGGCAAAAATTATCACCGTTCCTCAAGTCAAGTGTAACTGATTATAGTGTTCACAGCACAGTATGGCGATGTTTGCGAAATACCACAGTTAGGTTCTGGTGTGGTTTACAGCCAGAATGAGCTATGCATATCATAGAGCATAATCCATCCGGGGCCACTCCACACAGCATTGCCATTGCACTGACATATAGGAAAATAATAAAGCTGCTTTAATTATAGCCCTTAGGCAAGACTAAGATATTAAAAATACTGATATTCAAAATTAAACATGAAACAGACAAAAATGCGCATAGATTTATGCTAGAACAAAGCGACGCTGTACAAGTAATCATATGTAAATAATTTTGTTTAGTGTTGAGCGAAAAGCACAAGAAAATGACGGGAGAGCCCATAAAACACAAATTTAGTTGGCACGACATAGCAGACAGAGATCACAGTTTCCCACGTAGACGGAAGCTTAAGTAAAAGGTGTGAATTCCTTAACAAATTATGGAACGACTACGGGCATTATCAAAGGAATGTAACAAAATTAACACATGTTTAGCATATGTAACTATCAAAAGCATTGTTTTCCGCAAAAAACATGGAAAGAACGTTTCTGTTGTTCAAAATTTACGTGCAAACACAATAACAGCCCGAAAAATCTTGACATAACAAGGCTTCTTTCTCAAACAAAATGAAGGAAAGTGTGGCACTCTCAACAAAACTGCTACTATCGCAAGAAGGAAAAGCTGGACAGGTTCGCCAGGTCAGGGAAGAAAGGCTGCCAAGCTTCACCAGTGCTTTCTACTTCATGAGTGCATGCACCACTGCCTTGGCGTTGATCGTTTTCAAGTCGACGGAGGTTTGCCCCGTGCCAACAAAACCAATGGGCTGTCCTGTCATGTAGGTCATTGAGATCACAGCAGCAACCTTGGGAGTGAAAGGTAAGCAAGAAACGGGTAACTGCAACAAATAAATTGTTTAATACAATAGACGCATTTCAAAATCAAGATTAACTCTGATAAGCTGCACTGTAGTCTAAGTGTACATCTGTTAGGCTAAAATTCTGGGTGAACAGATTTTCAAAGTCACTTCATGATCACCTTAACAATCTAGTGCACTGAGGTTGTTTCCAAACAGGATTTAATAATTTGGTAGGCTGCAGGTGAGATGAATAAAATAAATCAGAAGTCATCAGCAGCAAATGTTAGCACGACTTGTGATGCATATAGTTAGATGATCAGTTAACACCAAATACAAAAAATATTGTAATATTCTTCGAAAGACGACTACCATAAAATTCTGACAGTTGCCCCGCCACCAAAATTAACCCACCCCTCTTTTTGGCACAATTATCTAGTTCTCAAAAACACGGATAGATAAGACCACAGCTGCACACTGATAGTAAGCCCACCTCATACTTTACAAAATGTAGAGCAGGCTGTTAAACACACAAAGAACTATATCTCATTCAAAAACCTAGCTTATTCTTTCACATGTAGCCTGCCCTTGCATCCAACTCAACCCTATTTGATTCAATGATTCACCCAGTTTGGTTACCAAAAGAAATGCCTTGGCTTTTACAGATGCCCTAATGAGGTCTATGGCTGGACTAATTTATTATGTTTTTGAATAATTATTTATTAAGGGAAAATCAGACATCGACCCGTTCATGGATATTGCTACAAAGATCTATGGCTTGATTTTCACTATCTCAGTCTCTATAATGTGCACCCATCAAAATACACAGACACTCTAGTTTCACACCTACATCAGGTGGGCACGGCGGCCGGTAATTAAACCTGTAACCTGTCGCAGCAGCAGCAGAATGCTGAACCTATGAGCCAAGACGTTTATCTCCATCAATTACAATCTCCGCAGAAAGGTAAGAAAGTGCATATAAGCTTCAACCACGAGTGGAAACTGCATGCATAACTGACAAATGGCTTCGTGAGCTAGCTACTTTCACATGTAGAAGCCACCATGTTGTACAATGCCACCAGAAATGATTATTGATGTAGCTGGTTGAGCAGAACTTTTGAGTGAAGTGGAAGCTGAAGTAAAAAACCTTTAGTCTTTCAATTTCATGTGCCGAAACCAAAAGGAGACCATAAGGTTCCATAAGGTTTATATACAGTCTACTCTCATAACAACAGACCCTGATAACCCGGCAAGAACTTTCGTTTTATTTGAAGTCCGTAATATCTGAAACGCCTCAATTCAGAAACTTTCGTCGTAATGTGTAACAACTTAATTGCAAAGAGTGAGTGGCGAACTTCCAAAGTGAAAAATAAGCAAAAATGTCGCAGTTTAGCCCGAAAGGCGAAGCATCGATTGCGAGGGCAAATTAAGCAAGATAAGCCTGTCAGCAGCAGCGAGCGAACTGGCCTATGTGCTGTCTCTCACTTCAACACGAACTAAACGGCTAAAGCACAGCACATACTAAGCTACCGACATTGGGCGCACTTTGTTCACCTCGCAGATCACTTTTAAGATACGGCGCCCGTGCGGGCGTGCGCACTTTGCCGACATCGCAGGTCGCTGTCAAGATAAGGCAGCCGCGTCGTAAGCAGCAGCCGCCGAAGTAGAAACCCCCCCCCCCTCTCTTGCCTCGCCCTCGTGCGGAAAAGAAGACGGCGCATTCCCACCCTGCCTTCCTCCCTCACGTGCTCGATATTGGGCTGCGATCTTCGGCTAACCCTCGAAAGTAAGTTCTCAGCCCTTGTTGAGGCCTGAAAGCGCGTTTAAAACACACGATTTTGAAAAACATTGCTGCTAATATTGTCAACCGTAGCCGATTGTGCGTTTTAGCACACTCCGTTAAAGGCGAACTTTGTTGCATTAATAAAATAGGTAGAACAAACTAAGGCTGACAAATGATCCGTTATATCCGAAAATCTGTTGTACGCGAATTCATTGTAACGAGCGTAAGCTTTACTGTAATAGGGAGCAAAAGCAGTGTAATAAATATTTAGAATGATGATTTACATGCTGGTGATATGAGACTATTGTCAGAAATTTCACAGGATAATTTAGTCAAGCAAACACCCAACACACGATAAGCACACGTACCATTGTTGATGGCCTCCATGGCAGTGCCTGCAGCGTCCTTTCCGTAACCCTTCTCGTAAAGTTTCACCAACTGCTTGCCGCCATGCTTCTCAGGTGGGTGCAGGGCATTCAGGTGGCGCATGTGAGTGCGCAGCTGTTCCACAGCACCAGCTAGGAATATGTCACAGGCAACAATCAGTACCCGACAGTTGTTTTCAATCAGCCAGAAACAGATCTGCAAGTTTTTCCAGTTACTTGTAAGACACTCTAAGGTAAGACACTGTTTCTACCAATGTTTGTCTCCGTTCGCAGCTATGCGGAACCTTCTCGAGACTTGAACCAGAGAAGGTTCCCAGCTAAGCTGAACGCTCAGTTGCCCCAAAGCAATCGAGGAGCTACGTAACTGGAATTTTGTCAGATCTTGGTCGCACTCCTAGCTCGAAGGTGTGCACTAATTTTGACCATTCTTCCGAGCACTCCAAGCTGGAGCGAATCGATTTGAGTAGATTAGGTGAAGGTGGACTTCCTAGGACTTGTTTACGGGTACCTAAATGTAAAGCACACCTCGCGAGCACTCTTTAGTGCTCTAACGACCAGTTGAATGTACGATTTGTGTGGGCAAGTTGGCCCATATTCATCAATAAGAAAAAGGAACGTCCTTAAAGCACACCAGCCCAATACTCGAAACATTAGGCCATGATTTTTTTTCTCGAGATACGCTGTAAGGAACGTGCATAAGAAACGTGGACAAATGCACAATTTTTACGTTCTTTTCACCTTTATAGCTCTGTCATGGGAAAGAATTAACACCAATAATTTTCCTCTGAGCAGTGACATGCAATATATTAAATAATAAACATTTCATCCCGAAAGATGTTGTTATCTTTATAAGGTGGCGATGAAATAAAGAATGTAGATTACCAGAGAAGCTGTTTAGCCTGCATACATTGCCTCATAATTATGAAATCAAAGTTTGTTTACTATGGCCGGCACACGCGCAGCCACGGCCCCCATCTCCCATGCATACGCCGCAACCGCTGCTGCAGCAGCGGCGGTACTTCTTTCCACGCATCAGAAATTTTGTCGCATTTTTTTTTTTACACTCAAGTTGCTTATTTGTGACAATATTCACTGTCAGGGAGTAAATATGTTAAGGATGGACTACCCTTTCATAGTGAGAACAATGTAGAGATTTGTAGAGAATGTCTGACCTACCCATTTATTGAACATGAAGAGTATTAAAAAGGCGGTTTTATTGCTTGGGGACAAGGAAACTTAAAACGCTGAAAGCGCACATTCCGAATTGAGCAAGATTTTCTCGCAGCGATATACTTGAGCACTTCGTTTTTACGTTGCGCCTAATACATATCAGTGCTCGAATTTGTGCTGTTTCCATGAGTATTAAATATAAACTGTCAATAATGTAACTGCTTGACATACAAAAATTCCATATGCGTTCCACTACAACAACAAAAAAAGGCGACTCAGCAATAAACTAACTTGTCATTTCATTTGTGCATAGAAGGTGAAATACAATAAAGATAGGCCGTATCATGGTGTGATATAAACATATTAGGAAGCGAAATATATTTCTGTTTTACTTCTAGAAACATGACTATACAGTTGGAGTGTCAACAAATCAAAATTAAAGGCACCCCATGAAATATTCCACAAGTGTTCGCAAAAACATTTTACGTGTAATCAAATAGGTGCAACTTAGACTCACCTCATCCAATGCCCTTCTCCTTCGTGCCCACCACATCGAACGGATGATCATGGAATTGCACCATATACTTTCCGTTGCGTTTGTCACGCGCAGGAAAGAGCTTTGAATGGAAAGCCTTAGTTTTCATTTTTCTTCGCAACAGCCTTGCAAAGTGCTGTCGAAGATAGTCAGCTGCCAGCTGTTCCTTTTGGTCACCCAGAAGCAGACCTGCTTTCCAGCGTGAAAGTAAGACAAACAAAAAAACAATGTGTGATTCTCAGTTTGTAGGCCATAAAAGCATGGCAGCCAAGGTATACGGCCCAATAAAAGAACAAGCTTGGTTCTGGGAAGGTCACAGCAGCATAAAAGGAAAGGATAAAAAGTGTTGTCAAGCACCTAGACAATATTTTCTCTTCCAGGAATCGAAGTATTAAAGGGAGCCGAAATGCTTAACATGTTGCGGTGCTCAAGACGCAAGGAGGCACAATACAGTGGAGTTATCGAAATAAAATGCTCCAACTGAAAGTGAAACGCGAGAAAAGAAAAGCTAAAATCAGTCATTAGTTTATGAACTTCGTACGTGATATCGTTTGTGCGCTGTTTGTCAACAATTCGCTGACTGCACAAAACAATAGATATGACAGCCAAATCGTCTCCCAGTGATCGAACGCTCTCGGGAGCAAAAACATTCCCGGAATTAAAAACATTGCTTTAGCGGATTTCTTCACTATCCCTAGGCTGGCGTCCACGATGGCGCGTAGTGCCGTTATTATAAAAATATCTCCTCTCTGCTGCTACTCACCACTCTGGATCGCTTCGGACGAGGTGCTGTGCAGGACGACCACGCCGGTTTGCATGTTTTGGTAGGTAGTTTGCATTCGCAGCAACGACGCCAGACAGTATCAAGAGCTCTCCGGTGAGAGCTTCTCAGGCGTCATCCGATGTCCTTGCCTTGCCTATAGGATGACGTTCACGTTGCTGCGACTGCGTAAACTGGAAGCGCGCTTTTGCACAACGCCGAAACTTGCCAAACCGCGCGGGACACCTCGCGCGCCGGCTTCAACTACGCGGACCACGTCTCGCTTTTGCGCGCACTCGGGTGCCCGGCGCCAGTGCACCCTAGCGGCGAGCTACACCAGCGCCTCCACCAGACACGGACGACGGCGAAGGATGAGGGCTGGGCCCGCTTTCCTGCTCCAACACAAATCGATACTCACGGCAGTTTACTTTCTCTATATGTTTCTTTCGCCAGCCTCATACATTACTGATCACTTTTGTCCCCATCGGCCTGCTCGCCGGGCTCCAAATTACGCTGCACATCGGCGTTTATTGCATTTTGTGACGGTCACGTAGTCTTGTTAAAGGCATGATACGCTACAATGTGACATAAATTTTGGCCTTTGCTAACAACGATTGACCGAAGATATTTCACCAGCAGTGCTTTAGATTTTGTTAGGACCTTGCTTATTCTAAAAAAAATCGGGATAAGGCAGGTGCGGGCACCTTTCGCTATTGGCAGTTAGTGGTAGTGTTGAAAATTCTGCTGCGAATAATCACGAGAGCACGCTAATCAAAGATGCGTACATATATGTGTACATGTCTTGAGTGTCGTATTCGTAGGGGTCCCTGACTTTGCAAACGTATGAATGCAGCAGGTTCGTTGTTAAGTGAAGTGAGCAAACCGAGTCTTTCTTCAGAAATGTAAATGCCTTGGATGGGCACGTAACTCCGTCAGACAGTATAAGAGCTGGCAGGAAGTTGAAATAGAAAAATGCTTATTCGATTACGCTATTTGGTATACTTCACCAAGCGAGAATTTCTCATGCATTTCATGCATTCCTTTAAAGCACTGTATTATGCTCCTCAAATTACAGCAATAATTAAGGATGTATGTAGTTACACCTGCAACGTTGCTTCAACAATTAAAGCGAAGGTATGTTACTACCAGGTCAGAGCATCGATTATACAGGAGACTAATCTTGCTCTTCTTCCTTAGTATTTCTGAAGCATAGCTATTTTGACCGGAACATTTGTACGGATAGTTATAATGTTAAATAGTTGTAGTTGTTAGATAGTTAAATAGTTGTAATGAACTATTTTAAATAGAATTACACGTTTAGACTCCCTTAAAGTGACAGTGTAGAGTCGCCGTGGCCTACCACCCTAACTCCGTCATCAGGCATCTCAATTTCAGGACGCATCAGTTCGTACCGTTGAACAAAAAATTACTAAAGACTGGATATTTTTATGAGCTGCAGGAAAGCCACGCCTAGCGTTCATCGTCTGTAGGAGAAGATATAACTAATATCATTCCGTGTTGCTGTTTTTATTTTTATTATTGCATTACAACACATTTATAGTCCAACGTTGCACGAGAGGCCACACGCACGTACTAGAAAGGGCCAATTTCGCGCACCAATCCCGCCAACCCATGAGTGCTAGGGCCTCCCGTCGCGTAACAGTGAGCCTTTTCTCGACAATTCATATCCTTCTGCTTGCGTACACCGCGACTGCGAACAACTACAGCGAAATAGTAATGACCTCTGCCCTTACGAAATTATAGATTATGAGCTGCGCTCGGTCGGCAGTAAAAGAGGAAGGCTGCGCAGACGCTGAACACGTCACGACGATGGGCAATACGTGCACGCTCTACGCCGGGGCACTCATGTCGCTATTGTTTGCATTACGCTTTTGCCATTTATTTATCGTATTCTTTTGCCTTTTATCCTTATTTCTTCACTTATATCCGATGTTTTCATACTGCCTGTCTCGAGTGCGTGATGTGTCACGTGCCGGGCAACGGCCCTTACGTTCGGCTTACCTCCCCATCGGCTTGTTGCCTCAGGAGAGATGCTGTTCCATTGTTTGACGACCTTGGTCAGCTTATTCTTTCTTTCTTCAGCTGGCTCCGCGACAGTAATAGTGCTACTGTTTGATCTAGCCGTAGATCATGTGGAGAAGCCTAGTGATCAAGAAAGATCTTTGCGTCAGCACATACTGGAACACGCGCACTTGCATAAGTCATTGCTACACACGTTGATATTGCAAGTGTTGTTCGCTCTGTTTCTTTTATTGTTCTATACGTACCCATGAATTCTGAGGACGCGGCTATGCTGCCGCCTCCTCATATAGAGAATGGGGTCAGTGCACTGCTAGACCTACGCTTGAATTTACCCCATTCCTTTCATTGAGATGACGATGATGAATAAACTTTTATTCAAGCAGTGACCTGTCACTCGAGGTACAACAGTCCATTACGAAAGTGAGTTTTGATTCAAGCTAGTGATGTGTTTTCAATCTTCAGTCATTGTGCTTACGTGGGCCATTTTCTTAGTTTATTATACGGTACATCCTATTACCACTGAACAGTGCGTTGCAGGAACTGTGGCTGCACGCCTATTTTATTTGAAATAAATTGAATTCTGGGATTTCACGAGTCAAAATAGCATTTTGTTTATAGGCACGCCGCAGTGGGGGACTCTGAATTAATTTTGACCGCCAGGAGATCTTTAACGGGCCCAAATGGACGGCAGACGGCAGTTTTTGCATAGCGCCCCCTACTTAATGCGGCCGCCGCATTACACTTTTCTCTTAGGGAATAATGGCAAACTGCTGTTCATGATCTCAGACTTCCTGCAAAACGCACCACATCCCATTCTTTTCTTCTGATTGTTTCAGTCTCATGATCCTGATCCGCGGTCACTACCTGCCATAACAAGATGTATTCCCTCACCACTTCCAGTGCCTCGCTACCCATCGTAAACTGCTGTTCTCTTCCGAGACTATTAAACATTACTTTAGTCTTCTGCAGAATAATTTTAGACCCACCCTTCTCCTTTGCCTCTCCAGGTCAGTGAGCAGGCATTGCAACTGTTCCCCTGAATTACTAAGCAAGGCAATATCATCAGCGAATCCCAAGTTCCTAAGCTATTCTCCATTAACTCTTATCCCTAATTCTTCCCAATACAGGTCTCTGAATACCTCCTATAAACACGCTGTGAATAGCATTGGAGAGATTGTATCTCCCTGCCTGACGCTTTTCTTTATTGGGATTTTGTTGCTTTTCTTATGGGGACTACGGTGGCAGTGGAGCCGCTATAGACATGTTTAAGTATTTTTACATACGGCTCGTCTACACCCTGATTCCGTAATGCCTCCATGACTGCTGAGGCTTCGAGTGAATCAAACGCGTTCTCGTAACCAATGAAACCTATACATAAGTGTTGGTACGCGCATTTCTCCGTCACCTGATTGATAGTGTTAATCTGGTATATTGTTGAGTAGCCTCTACAGAATCCTGCCTGGTCCTTTGGTTGACAGAAGATTCTATTTCCGATTACTTTAGTAAATACCATCACGTGGTGGACGTTGAAGAACACAGTAGCAATACTGTGAAGGACAAAACTAACTTTTATTGGGTGAACCTGTGCCCACAAAACAGGCTACACTTATAGCACAACGATAGCGGCGAACACGGTCGGCGATCGTCGAAAATCAGCGGGTCAAGCGCGTCGGCTTTTATACAGAAGTCGTCGAATGTTCTAGACTAATCGTTGGCACCCGCGTGCCTTCCACAAAGTTGCACACCATTCGCGTCAGGTCATGAAATCTGATAACATAAGGTTCGGCGACAACAGACAGTGGATAGAAGCATCGATAACTTTCCAGAAACTTCAGATACATGCAGACGCGTCCCGCGCTGTGCGATAACATTTGTTAGGCGGCGAAACGTGGTCGCCCGATAAAGATAAGGGCACGTGTCATTACCGCCCTCTTAAAAAGCATCGACCCGATGCTGCAAACAAACGAAAGTAATGAAGAAAAGCACTCGTAGCAAAGAAAACCATATAATAATGAAGTTCGTCAGCGTCCGTAAAAGGGTTTAAGGCGCACCACATGGACTACTTGAGATCGTGCGCGGCGCCGCTGTAAATTCGAAATGCCGTCTGGCACGACCTCATAGTCCAGTGCGCCAATACGTCGGATGACCTTGTAGGGTGCAAAATAGCGTCGCTATAGTTTCTCACTGAGTCCTCGTCGGCGTATCGAGGTCCAAACCCAAACACGGTCGCCGGGCTGGTACTCGACGAAGCGTCGTCGGAAGTTGTAATGTCGGCTGTCGGTCCTCTGCTGGTTCTTGATCCGCAGGCGGGCGAGCTGTCCGGCTTCTTCGGCGCGCTGGAGATAGGTAGCGACGTCAAGATTTTCCTCGTCAGTGACGTGCGGCAGCTTGGCGTCGAGCGTTGTCGTCGGGTTCCTACCGTAAACCAGCTTAAATGGCATGATCTGTGTTGTTTCTTGCACCGCCCTGTTGTAAGCGAATGCTACGTACGGCAGGACCGCATCCCACGTCTTGTGCTCGACGTCGACGTACATTGCTAGCATGTCGGCGAGGGTCTTGTTGACGCGCTCCGTGAGACCATCCGTCTGCGGGTGGTAGGCAGTTGTCCTCCTGTTGCTTGTCTGGCTGTATTGCACAGTGGATTGGGTGAACTCTGCTGTAAAAGCCGTTCCTGTGTCGGTGATGAGGACTTCCGGAGCACCATGTCGCAGCAGGATGTTCTAGACGAAAAATTTCGCCACTTCGGCTGCGCCACCTTTCGTAGAGCTTTAGTTTTAGCGAAGCGGGTGAGATAGTCCGTCGCCATGACGATCCACTTATTTACGGAAGTTGATGTCGGAAACGGTCAGAAGTCCATCCCGATCTGCTGAAAAGATCGGTAAGGAGGCTTGATCGGCTGTAGTAATCCCGCTGGCCTTGTCGGTGGTGTCTTGCGGCGCTGACAGTCTCGGCATGTCTTGACGTAATGGGCGACATCGGTGGTGAGGTGGGGCCAGTAATACCTTTCTTGTAGCGTCCATAGCGTCCCGGAGAAACCGACGTGCCCAGCGGTCGGATCGTCATGTAGGGCGTGCAGTACTTCTGCACGCAGCGCCGACGGAACAACAAAAAGGTAGTTGGCGCGGACTGGTGAGAAGTTCTTAGACTTCCGTCTACCAAAGGACCAGGCAGGATTCCGTAAAGGTTACTCAACAATAGACCATATTCACACTATCAATCAGGTGATAGTAAAATATGCGGAATATAACCAACCTTTGTATATAGCTTTCATTGATTACGAGAAAGCGTTTGATTCAGTAGAAACCTCAGCAGTCATGGAGGCACTGCGGAATCAGAGTGTAGACGAGCCGCATGTAAAAATACTGAAAGACATCTATAGCGGCTCCACAGCCACCGTAGTCCTCCATAAAGAAAGGAACAAAATCCCAATAAAGAAAGGCGTCAGGCAGGGAGATACGATCTCTCCGATGCTATTCACAGCGTGTGTACAGGAGGTATTCAGAGACCTGGATTGGGGAGAATTTGGGATAAGAGTTAATGGAGAATACCTTAGTAACTTGCGATTCGCTGATGATATTGCCTTGCTTAGTAACTCAGGGGACCAACTGCAATGCATGCTCACTGACCTGGAGAGGGAAAGCCGAAGGGTGGCTCTAAAAATTAATTTGCAGAAAACTAAAGTAATGTTTAACTGTCTCGGAAGGGAACAGCAGTTTACAATAGGTAGTGAGGCACTGGAAGTGGTAAGGGAATACATCTACTTAGGACAGGTAGTGACTGCGGATCCGTATCATGAGACTGAAATAATCAGAAGAATAAGAATGGGCTGGGGTGCGTTTGGCAGGCATTCTCAGATCATGAACAGCAGGTTGCCATTATCCCTCAAGAGAAAAGTTTATAACAGCTGTGTCTTACCAGTGCTCACGTACGGGGCAGAAACCTGGAGGCTTACGAAAAGGGTTCTACTTAAATTGAGGACGACGCAACGAGCTATGGAAAGAGGAATGATAGGTGTAACGTTAACGGATAAGAAAAAAGCAGATTGGGTGAGGGAACAAACGCGAGTTAATGATATCTTAGTTGAAATGAAGAAAAAGGGACATGGGCAGGACACGTAATAAGGAGGGAAGATAACCGATGGTCATTAAGAGTTACGGAATGGATTCCGATGGAAGGAAAGCGTAGCAGAGGGCGGCAGAAAGTCAGGTGGGTGGATGAGATTAAGAAGTTTGCAGGGACAACATGGCCACAATTAGCACATGACCGGGGTAGTTGGAGAAGTATGGGAGAGGCCTTTGCCCTGCAGTGGGCATAACCAGGCTGATGATGATGATGATGATGATGATGATGATGATGATGATGATGATGATGATGATGATGATATGTATATATCACACACACACACACACACACACACACTTGTTTCGCCAGACAGCTTTATGCACTAGCACATATACAGCCATTTCAAGTGTCTAATGGCGCCCTCTCGTCGCGCCGGTGCTAGTTCAATGATGACGCGATAGGTGCCATGTGAGTGGTGAGAGATAGATGCCTGGGCGTGCAAACTGGAGTAGATGTACGAGTGTCTCCGGAGTAAGAACGTAAACGCTTTCGACCAGCGAAGCCCTCCAATCAATTTTCGTGGGGCAGCAGCGACACCCTACAAGGCCCTTCTCGATGTCAACCCTCCCTTTTCCCTTGAATTGCTGTAGACGAGGATACTTTGCCACGCTTATGGCAATGAGAAGGCAGGGGAAAGCGCTCGGGACCATGTCATTCAGTATCTCACGACACAGAGCGACTCGGATCTCCGAAGTGTTTGCGTAACTTTTCTGTCTGTTCCGGTTTTCCATATTCTTTTAAGGAGAGAACTTAAGTAAAAAAGCATGCGAAAGGTAACAAAACTGAAGTTACAAAAGTGATACAAAATTTATATCAAAATTTATTTCTTCAGTTAGGAAATGAGCGCAATCGAAAACGAGAAAATAATTAGGCTTGAAAGTAAAAAAAAAAACTCGTTAGTCAGGCCACCATTTTACCGCTGAGCGCTAAGACATCTGGGCCGAATTTGGACCGCTCTTTTTTTTCTTCTGAAGAATTTGTTGCCACTGGTTGGCTACCTTTGATAACTAATTTATTAATTACAGTATTGCCCGGCGTAGACTCTTACAAATCATTCTACCACACGTAGCTGCTTTGTAATTGTAGCCCTTGTATGTAGATCATGCTGCGGTTAACGCTTGCCATACGGCGACCAGGCAATAGCTGTTTTGCGGCATTAAACATTTACTTAAATAGTAATGTGTAAGTCAGAATCCATTCTCACCGGCACACCATAGAAATTTGTGAGATAGCAGACTCCGCGGCCCCAAGTTAATGAGTGTGACAAGCAACCTGCATCGCAAAGCTGTCTTGCCGTTTTCGGCAAAGGACGCCCAGCAGCGGCCACCAGAAGACATTGTGAACAAATTGTTTGACGCGGTTTCTCTTGCAGGCGAACAATCCCGCAAAATTACCATACGTAACCACCTGATAAATCAAAGTGTAGAAAATCAAAACGATGTTTTGATTTAGTGTAAAGCTCGTGCCACGCGATCGAAACGACGTTTTCATTAACAAAAAACGATGTTACAATTTTAAGACCTCTGAGCTACGTACTACAAACGTGCGAGATGTACGGAATATTGATGAGAAATACTCAATCGGTCTTTAACGGTATATTAATGTTTTTATTCTGCCTATGGTTCTGTATGACTGAAAAAACAATTCCGATGATGATGATGATATGTAGTGTTTAATGGCGCAAGGGCCAGGTTTGGCCAAAGAGCGCCATGACAAATGGTAGTGTTATCGATGTATTATGGAGATGTGACTTGGCTGTAAAGTGGCCTAAAAATTGTCGCTGTAAAGTGCGTAAAATCTACGTGCTATAAAATGATGGCGATGACTAATGACGATTACTAAGAACATTAAAATCCATCGTAGAAGAATGATGCAAAATCAAAAATATGTAGGATGTTAAAATTACTTGAAGCACTGCTGCCTCGCCAGAGCCCTTGAAAGACAAGGGCCTAGAGGCATGTGCTATACTAAAGAGATATCGCAGCGGCATCCTCTGAAGAGAGGACCCGCTACGAACATGTGGGGCTAAAAACATGCAGGACGACATCTTTCAGGAAATTTAGTACTGTGTTGGTGTCAAATAAAGGTTCTGGGCCGAGTAGCATTACGGGATGTAGGGGGATGTGCTGCCGGTATGCTAGGGAAAAATGTTTCCTTCTTTCAGATTCGGCTGCCCGACACTCCAGGAGGACGTGGAGGACGGTCAGCCTCTCCCCGCATCTACCGCAGGTTGGAGGATCATTTTCAGTGAGTAAAAAGTTATGTGTGCCAAATGTGTGTCCTATTCTGAGGCGACAGAATAGGACATCTGTCCGGCGTGATTTTGTTACAGGAGGCCAGAAACCTAATTGTGGCTTTATTAAATGCAACTTATTATTTGTTTCCAGGTCCCACAATCGTTGCCAGTAGTTTCGCAGTTTCCTTCTTAAGAAGGGTTTCAGGTCTGTGACGGGGACTGCAGCAGTAGAATTAACAGTGTGTGATGCAATTGATGTGGCCATCTGGTCCGCTAGAACGTTACCCTGGATGCCCCTATGGCCAGGCACCCAGCATATAACCACATCCTGGTTAGATGCATATCCTTTGCATAAGACGGAATAGAGTTCAATTATTATAGGATTTTTGTGCTTACAGAACGACATCAAAGACTTCACAACACTAAGGGAGTCCGTATATATAACTGACTTTTTGAGTTTTGATTTCCTTATATGCTTCACGGTCGACAATATTGCGTAGGCCTCAGCCGTGAAGATACTAGTTTCTGGATGCAGTAAATCGGATTCCGAGAAGGATGGACCGACGGCTGCATATGACACCCCCTCGCGTGACTTCGATGCGTCTGTGTAAAACTCCGTGCAGGAGTGTTTGTATTGCAGTTCCTGGAAATGCATCTGGATTTCAATCTCTGGAGCGTGTTTTGTAACCTGCATGAAAGATATGTCGCATTGTATCATCTGCCACTCCCAAGGAGGTAGCAGCTTAGCTGGAGGCATTAGGCGGAACTCGAGGAGTGGGACATGCATTTCATCACTAAGCTCCCTCACACGCAGCGAGAAAGGCTGTCTTACGGAGGGACGATTGCGAAAGAGTGTAGCATATGTCATGTCATTAACGGTTTTAAAACAGGGATGTTCAGGATTTGAGTGGACTTTCAGAAAATATGTTTGGCTGATGTACGTTCTCTGGATATGAAGTGACCATTCATTCGATTCTGCATATAAACTTTGTACGGGACTCGTTCTGAAAGCTCCTGTGGCTAAACGGATACCTAGATGGTGAACAGGGTCTAGCATCTTTAGCGCACTTGGTGCGGCAGAATGATAGATCACGGCACCATAATCTAATCGTGAACGGATCAGGCTCTTATAGAGATTAAATAAGCACTTCCTGTCACTACCCCACGACGTATGGGATAGAAGTTTCATTAGGTTCATTGTTGTCAGACATTTTTCTTTAATATGTTTAATGTGGGGGACGAAAGTGAGTCTGTAGTCTAATATAACACCTAGAAATTTGTGCTCTTTGTTTACGGGTATTTGTTGTCCACATAGTTCTAAGCAAGGATCTGGGATAAGTCCTCTCTTTCTTGTAAAAAGAACACAAGAGCTTTTGTTAGGATTGATCTTAAATCCATTCTTGTCTGCCCACATCGACACTTTGTTCAGGCCATGCTGTACCTGTCTCTCGCACACTGCGAGGTTACAAGATTTGAAAGCTATTTGTATGTCGTCCACGTAGACAGAATAAGAGATTGCCGATGGTAATGAAGCGCGAAGCGTGTTCATCTTCACGATGAAGAGTGTGCAGCTGAGCACGCCTCCTTGGGGTACTCCAGTTTCTTGCGTAAAAGGACGCGAAAGTACATTACCGACTTTTACGCGGAAGGTACGAGTGGACAGATAGCTTTCTATTAGGTTTAGCATATTGCCATGGATGCCCATTTCTGACAAGTCTCTTAAAATTCCGTAACGCCACGTCGTATCGTACGCCTTCTCCATATCGAGAAATATTGATAAGAAGAACTGTTTATGTATAAAGGCGTCCCGGATATTTCCTTCAATACGTACAAGATGGTCGGTAGTGGAGCGCCCTTCTCGGAAGCCACACTGATAGGGATCAAGCATTTTGTTCTGTTCAAGGAAATGGATGAGTCGCCGATTTATCATTTTTTCAAATACCTTACACATGCAACTTGTGAGGGCTATCGGGCGGTAGCTTGCCACTGAGGAGGGATCTTTGCCTTGTTTTAAAACAGGGACCACTATGGCTTCTTTCCATGCGGTCGGAAGGTACCCTGCGTCCCAAATGGTGTTGAAAAGTGTGAGTAGTGTAACCTGCGTGTCATTGTGTAAGTTTTTGAGCATTTCGTACATGATTCTGTCAGATCCCGGTGCAGAGCTCTTGCATGAGCTCAAGGCAGCTCTCAACTCGGCAATACTGAAAGGGCAATTGTACGATTCATTCTGTAGACATTTTGTTTTGAGTGGCTTACATTCTTCTATTTGCTTATACTTCAGGAAGGATTTCGAATAATGTTTTGAACTTGACACACTCTCAAAGTGCTCCCCAAGTGAGTCTGCCTGATGTTGCAGCGTATCACCCTGTGTGTTTACCAGGGGGACTGAGTATGTTTGCCTACCTCTAATCCTATTAACTCTGTTCCAGGCTTTGGCCTCATCCCTAAACGAGTTAATACTCGATAGATACTTTTGCCAGCTTTCCCTTCTGGCCTGTCGGCGGGTTCTCCTACCTTGGGATTTTACTTTTTTAAAGTTGGCAAGATTTTCTGCAGTCGGCGAAGCGCGTAGCTTCTCCCACGCTTTGTTCTGATTCCTACGTGCAATTCTGCATTCACTGTTCCACCACGGGACATGCCGTTTGCATGCCGAGCCGCTTAATTCACGTATGCATTTAGATGCGGCATCTATTATAAAGGCTGTGAAGTACTCCACAGCAGCATCGATTTCTAAAGAAGACATGTCGTCCCATGATATACTAGTTAAGTTTCGGAACCTCTCCCAGTCTGCTGTGTCAATATTCCACCTAGGACCATGTGGTGGATATTCATTTTCTTTAGGTGATCTTAGCAGTATAGGAAAGTGGTCGCTGCCGTAAGGGTTGTCGGCAACTTCCCATTCAAGTTCAGGCAGTACAGACGGGGAGACTATACTCAGATCTATTGACGAAAAGGATCGGTTTGCAAGAGAGTAATACGTGGGTTCTTTCTTGTTGAGAAGGCACGCTCCGGAAGAAAAAAGGAACTGTTCAATAAGGCGACCTCGCGCATCAATACGAGAGTCGCCCCACAGGGAGCTGTGCACATTGAAATCGCCAAGAACAGCATAAGGTTCTGGCAATTGATCGATCAAGGAGTGAAATTCATGTTTGTTCAGTTGGTAATGCGGGGGTATGTAAAGGGAGCAAATGGTGATGAGTTTGTTTAGTAGGACAACTCGAACCGCCACTGCTTCAAGGGGCGTTTGTAGCTGTAAAGGTTGACACGCAATACTTCTATGAGTAAGAATCGCAACACCACCCGATGATGCGACGGCATCATCGCGATCTTTGCGAAGCGTAACATAAGTACGGAGAAAGTTTGTGTGTTTAGATTTTAAGTGTGTTTCCTGTAAACATAGCACTTTTGGATTATGTTTGTGGATGAGTTCTTGCAAATCATCAAGGTTTCTAAGGAGACCTCTGATGTTCCATTGAATTATTTGTGTATCCATGTTTAAGGTAAATTGGTGCTGTGTTTACGGAAACGGAGTGGATGCCTTATATTACAGAGCCCTTTCGAGGCCCTGTAATAGGTGTTTTGTTCTTTCTGAAGCGTTCGAGCGATTCTCGACGCTCCTTAGGCGTTTGGTGCGCCTTGGGGACAGGTGTAGTGTCCATTGCCTCGTGTGAGGCGCCGGACAAGCGCTCTTGCGAGCGAGAGGTTTTCAGAGGGAGTCCCGCCTTGGAGGGCAAGACCCCTGCGCCCACCAGCCCGGAGGTCGATGGGGCTCCCTGAGGGATTTGGCTGCGCTGGCCGTTGCCAGCGCTGGAAGGGGCCTCAGAGGTTGGGGCAGCCTCGGCTGCACCCACCTTCGGGGTGGATGGTCCCTTCTCCTCGGTTGGCGGAGCAGCGCTAGCTGCAACCGCCGCGGGGGCAGATGGCGTAACTGCCGACTCACTGCCTGTGGGTCGGACAGCCGCCGGAGGCCGTTGTGACGCTGCCCCCTTACGCGCCACATCGGCAAAGCTGCTCTTAGACAGGTATGACACCCGCCTACGTGCCTCCTTGAAAGATATATTTTCTTTGACTTTGATTGTGACAATCTCTTTTTCTCTTTTCCAGGACGGGCAGGACCGCGAGTATGCGGCATGCTCGCCCTCACAGTTGACACAATGTGGAGTGTTCTGGCACGTTTCGGAGGAATGTTCTTTGTCACTGCACTTGGCACATGTCAGCCGGCCTCGACAGTTCTGTGAACTGTGGCCGAACCTTTGGCACTTAAAGCATCTGAGAGGATTGGGCACGTATGGCCTAACACGAAGTTTGATATAACCGGCCTCGACGGACTCGGGGAGGACACTTGAACCGAAAGTGAGTATCAGGTGTTTCGTATTGATCTCTTTACCGTCTCTCCTGATCTTAATTCGCTTTACATTTATGACATTCTGTTCACTGAAACCCTCCAAGAGTTCAGCTTCAGTGAGCTCTAGCATGTCATCGTCCGAGACAACGCCGCGTGTGGTGTTCATGGTTCGGTGCGGAGTAACTGTTATTTGGGTCTCCCCAAATGAGACAAGTTTCGGCAGTTTCTCGTACTGATTCTTATCGTGGAGCTCCAAGAGAAGATCACCACTTGTCATTCTCGACGCCTTATATCCTGTTCCAAAAACTTCAGTTAAAGACTTCGAAACAAGGAACGGTGAAATGTTACGCACTAGTTTCGCTGGGTTTTCTGAGTGGATTACATGATATCTGGGAAAGTTCTGGACTTGTCGTCCGAAAAACTGAAAGAGATCTTCGGTGCGCCCTCGTTTGTGAGGGCGATCAGGGAGTTTAGGAAAAGCGTTTTCCATGAGTACACTAGGGTTTTCGGCCGCGATGCCGACCACCCACCATGGAGCCCAACAGGGGGACGTGACAGGAGTTCCTGCTAGAGAAACCCTGCCAACGCCAGCCGTACATCGCTGCTATAACCAAATACAGCATAACCAAGGCTGGCTAGCTACACAAGGTTAACCCTTGCCGCCGGGAGACTAGGAAGTTAGCAGAAGTGAAGAGAAGACAGGAAAGATGAAAAAGGCGAGAGAGAAAGACGAAGATTGGAGAGGAGGACAGGAAAAGGCGACTGCCGGTTTCCCCCGGGTGGGTCAGTCCGGGGGTGCCGTCTACGTGAAGCAGAGGCCAAAGAGGTGTGTTGCCTCCGCCGGGGGGCCTGAACGGTCCAAACACCCGGCCTCAGCTCAACCCCCAGGATCCCCTTTTCCCCGGACACGGCTAAGCCGCGCACGGCTACACGCGGGAGGGTCCAACCCTCGTGTGCTCGGGTACGTGGTGTCGCAACACACCAAACGCCTGCTTACGCAGACGCCCCTGCGGGGAACAATTCCGATGAGCGGTGCTAACAGAAACGTAACTTCCCTCTCTGAATTTTGCGTAAGAGCTCCACTACTCAAGGCCGTCTGTTTGAAGCCATGAATTTCGTAATATTATATTGCTGGCCTGTGTGGACAGCAAAATGGCCGTAAATGTACCTGGGTCTCTAACAAAACGCTTTATTTTGGCATTACAATATTTATTATGTACATCTGCTCCCAAGTTAGTCGACGTCTTCCCTTTCAACAATTTTATCCGCTTGAGATATTCGCTTAAATATAATTTACAGAAGTGCTATATCGTTTCTTTGTTGCCGAGTTACGTAGTTGTTTACCTTATACTACCGTCCTCTGAACATTTGTGATTCTTAAAAATTTTATTTCGACATTGACAACTTAATAAAAAATTCGCAGCCTAAATTTACTAGATTTTAACTTTTTCTTTTAAATGCACAAAATATCATCAAATTTTGTGCAGCGGTTGCCGAGAAAAACGATTTCTGCTTTCCCATGTATTTAGACGGGTGCCCCTAAGCTAAGCCTCCTTAGGAAGAAGCTTTAGCTCCATGAAACGTCCTTGTGAACAATCACACCGAACAAGCAATGAGATTTCCGTTATGCGATAGCCTGGATGTTAGTAGAAACAGGTTACCGTGTCACGGGTACGTGCGTAAATGAAATTAATACGCATTTTTCGAAGCCTTTTTTGCGGAGATCGGAGCAAGTTAGGTTGGCAGCCCACTGAATTTTTTCGCCCACAAATATTGTCAGCGTATATTTATAGGTGAACTGTCGTGGGTAAAGCTGCAGCAATGTCACCATTGTTAGGTTAAAGAGACTAACGCTCACTACCCCGCCCTTTGAGACGCCAGCGTATGTGTAATAGTTGGCAATGGCGCCATCTTCTGTCTGCACAAAGCAGTACCGTCTAGTCAAATAGTCGCGGATGCACTGAAACATTCGGCTACCGATTCTGACAGACTCCAATGACTCGACGATCGCTTCATGTATGACATTACCGTACGCCTCTTATAAATCAATATATAACGTCAGTGCGCTTGATACATTTTTGTTGCTGGGTGAACGTTATGAGGTCAATAACACTCTATATTTAACCTGCTTTGCCGAAAGCTTGACATGCAGTCAGGGCGTTCATCGTGGCGTTCACAATACCATTCTATGCCTGTAACAACAATCTTTCCCATCAATTTCCTACGCAACTTGCCAGGGCAATAGGACTGTATGATACCAGATCAGGTGGCGCATTTCCTCTGTTAGGTAGTGGTACAAGCCGACTTTTCTTTCATTGCTGAGGAACAATATCTTCATGCTATGGGCGGTTGTGGTAAAGGAAGGAAGGAAAAAGGGGAGAAGGAAAGGCAGGGAGGTTAACCAGTTTAGCTTAAGCGGTTTGCTACCCTACTCATGGGTGCGGGATGGGGGGATGAAAGATGGGAAAGGGAGAGAGAAAGAGCACATAGCAAAGCACATACGTCGTCCGTTAGAGTCCTTCACTCTTGCGTGGTACGTGATATCACTGTCACAGCCGCTTGTCCAATCGCGTCTCTCTCAAAAACCGTAGTCCCGTCGTCACCTTAAGCTGCGATGTCTTCTGTCGGCGGCATGTGAAAATCGTTTTGAGGGACAATGGTCTAGTGTCAGGGTGAGCTAGAACGGATTCCATGGACTGCCGCTGAACTTTAAATTCAGGACAGTCACACAGAATGTGTTCCAGTGTCTCCTCGCAAAGACAGGAATTGCAGAGAGCGTTGTCGGCCATTCCAATGCAAAATGTGTAAGATTTCGTGAAAGCCACCCCTAGCCATAAGCGATAAAGCAGAGTCGCCTGTCTTCGGCGGAGCGCAGTTGGCATACAGAGATGCATCAAAGAGGGCAGGTGGTATTGACGGTTGCTGTGGTTGGTTTGGCTATATGGTGTGCACCATACAGAGAGCGTGATAGCCTGTGCAAGCACTCGAAGTCTGCTAGCTGCGTCGGACCGTGAAAGTGGTATGGCCTCTTCTTGTGCGTCTTAGTTGCCCGAGTGGCATTATCGGCGTCTTCGTTTCCTATGAGGCCGCAGTGACTTGGCAGCCACTGAAACGTCACGTGATGTCCTTTCTCCTGTGATGTATGGAGTAGGCATCTAATATCGAATACGAGCTGTTCGTTTGGCTCGCGACGCAGAGCTGATACCATAGATTGTAGGGCTGCCTTTGAGTAGCTGAAAATTGACCATTCTCGAGGTGGCTCTCGAATGACGAAACAAAGTGCAGCGCGAAGAGCAGCTAGTTCCGCAGATGTCGATGTTGTTGGGTGGTCAGTCTTAAAGCTGATGGTAATAGCTCTTCCTGGGACAACCACAGCACCGGATGAACACTGGAATTTTGTAGAAACATCAGTATGAATGTGTTCACTGTCCGCCCACCTCTCGTGCAAAAGAAGCAGAGGCAGTTGTTTCAGCACAGGCGACGACAGTTCAGTCTTTTTTCCGATTCCTGGTACATTGAGATGGACTGTAGGGCTGATAAGACACCAAGGGGGGGTCGATGGTTTAGATGCGGCGGTGAAGCCCGACGGAAGTTTGTCGTACTTGACGATACTTTTTTATAGAATGATGCTAGGTGCCTGTCTGAAGGTAGTGTTGCAAGGTGGGGATGGGGGGTACGTGCAAAATGTCTGATGTGCGTTCTCAGAGCTTCCACCGTAATGTCAGTTCGCATTGGATGGCCCGAAGCAATCGCAATAGTGGCCTTTGTTGACGTGCACCTGCGCAAACCAAGGCAAACTCTCAGTGCTTGAGCTTGTGCTGCCTGCAGAACACGAATATTTGTCTTGCAAGTGTTCTTCAGTACAGGTAGACTATATCTTAAATAACCGGGAAAGAGGGCTCTGTAATGTTTCAGCATTGTGTCTACTGACATCCACCACGTCTTTCCTGTCAAGTATATAAACAACTGGGAAGTTGCTGTCGGGCGCCGTTACATGTAGACCACGTGCAGGCTCCAACAGAGTAGAACTTGTTGCTGGGCGAGTTGGTTGGGATCTAAAGAATACATTGTTGTGCCAGAAAAGGAAAATAAAGACTTGGGAAGGAAGAGTACGAATTCGTACTTTTCCTTCCCTAGTCTTTATTTTCCTTTTTGGCGCAACAATGTATTCTTTAGCTCCAACAGAGGTCTCGATCAGTAATTACGCCAAGAAATCTGTGGGTTCTGACATAGGAAATGGTCCACCCATTGATTGAGATGACATAAGGCATCATCGGTTTGCGAGTAAATGCCACTAGTGCGCATTTTTCTGGTGATATGCTGAGACCTTGTTTACACAAGTAGTTCGCTGTCAAAGTTACCGCTCTTTGAAGCCGCCCACGTATCTGAGGACGTGTGACTGCCGAAGACCAGACACAGATGTTGTCTGCGTGTATTGAAATTTTGATGGTAGTTGGCAAGTATTGAGCAAGTCCAACAAGAGCGAGCTTGAATAGCGTCGGACTGAGAGCACCGCCTTGAGGAACGCCCCTGCTGGTATAGCGTCGCGTAGTTGGGCCATCGCCAGTTAACACATAATATGATCTTGCAGATAGGTAACTTGCGATCCACAAAAAGACTCGAACACCTAGGCCAACCGTCGCAAGAGCGTCGAGAATGGCCTCATGTAATACGTTATCGTATGCCCCTTTGACATCTGAGAATAAAGCTGCAGGTAAACGCTTACAGGATCTTTCGTGCTGGACATATGAAACGAGATCATCTTAATTGTCGATGAAAGAACGGTCACGTCGGAAGCCAGCCATGGAAGGCGGATAAATCTTGTAGTGTTCAAGGTACCATTCCAGGCGGCCAAGGATCATCCGTTCCATTATCTTTCCTACACAGATGGCTAGTGCTATTGTAGTAAAACACGTTATGGGGCTAGTTGGTGCATGGCGGTGAGAGCGCGGTGAGAGGTGAGCTCTAGTGGGTATTTGCCCGGCTTTAAGAGTGGCACCAGGCGGCTTACTTTCCATTCGTCAGGAATATTTCCCTCCGGCCACGAGGAGTTGTAAAGACTCAACAATTCTATTCGTGCGGATTCTCCGAGATAGTATAAGTCTCGGTACGATATACCATCTGGACCCGGAGATGATGAGCGCCTGCAGAGAGCTAGTGCCGCTTCCAGCTCCTCCATTGGAAAAGGAAGGTCCACGCGGCAATCACAGGAATGGGCGACGTCAGCTCGGGCTGGTGGATCTGGACGAGTCGCTTGGTCTGCGATCCGGGCACAAAAGTCTTCTGCGACATCGATGCCTTGCCGCCTTTGAAGAAGCGCTAGCGCCTTTAATGGAAAACTCTGTTCCGGAAGGCAACGCAGACCTTGCACCGTTTTCCAAATGTGAGACAGTGGCTTGCGGGGGTCGAGTTTCTGGCAAAACGCTGCCAAACGCTCCGACGCTAATCTATCCATACGACGCTGAATCTTCTTTTGCATCCTCCTGGCTGCCCTAAGATAATGGATTCATTTTGTACGCCGATATCGACGTTCCACCCGGCGACGAAGTGCTCGAAGTCGGTCTAATTCTATGTCGAAGCCATTTCGCGTGGAAGAGCTCATCATCATGCGAGTGGCGTTTTGCATCGTATATTTAACTGTATGTTCTAACCCAGAGAGTAGGCCCTCGCGGCAGGCATTGTCCATCTCAGATTTGAAGTTGGCCCATTAAATCGCCTGAATGGTATTCCGTGGGCCTGATCTAGACGACAAGCCTAATTCAATAGCTCTTGCCAAGCCTCTTGCCGAAAATGGGCTAGAGCAGCACAGGTGATGACGTGGGGCCCTGGTGAAGATAAATGGCAAGAAGCAGCCAAAGGGAGCCTCAAGTTCTTCCAGAGCGAATAGAATTTTCCATTTCTCGAAGGTGAGACACAGGGATGACATTCACATCTTCTGTGGGTGCCACAGAGGCCAGCGATTTGAGCACAAAAATCATTCACCACCTCAAATTGTGTATGGCATTGATGAAGTGTTAAGGCCTCGAAAGGGTGACACACACTGGTGCCGAGAAGAAAGAGGCCACGAACAGTGCCCCAGGTGATTGACTGCGGTTTACGAGGGTCCAGTGATTCACAAAAGGACTTGCAGTATTATTCCTGCAATTTGTCCAAATGGCTGTGGATTTTCTTCTATGGTCTCCGTGTCATTATGAGGTAGCGAACTTACTTCGTACACCTGTATCTCCTTTCAGCTCGTCCTTTAAGTGCAGTTAGCCTCTGCAGTTCTACGTCGAGCTCGGAATGGTTTGCTGTCAACGTTAGGAGGCATGAGGCTGTGTGATGCGGCGCAAAGACGTTGGCCCAGTAGCCACGGCTTATCTAGCGCAGGTGACAATGGTGTCGTGGGACCTCAGGAGCGCTGAACACCGTGGCCTGTCAGGTGAAACACGTTAACGTGTTCTATTTCCGTGCTCCCTGAACGCGAGATGTCTTCTTCTTCTTCGGCTTTGGAGGCGATAGTCGCGCCGCTAAAAAGCTTCTCTAATTGCCTCTGTGATGGTATCCTCCAGTGGTGGCGTGGTCTTCTCTGCATGCATTTTTCCATGTGCATTGCACAAGGGATCTCTTGCACTATAAACTACAACAATGTCAGTCGACAAAGAAACTCTACGATTTTTTACAGCACGCCGTTGAGGGCAAGATTGTTTTGTTATGCTGAATTAGTTAATCTATTTTGTTGCGCACTTGCATCAGGGAGGGAGATCAGTACAAGCAGCTATTGTTGGAAAGCTTGAACATGATTACTTCACTTATGAGCAAAAATAAAATCTTATGGCGGTTTAAAGCAGCTCAGGAACACCTTATTTTTGTTTTTAATACAACACTTGACGTATAAACCTCATGCAGAGCTATTGTTTTTTACATTCAAGGAGATCACGTGTAGTAATGTATTTTGGGTTAGGCGAGTCATTAGGACGATGACGTCTTTTGTAATGAATTCAAACACTGAATGTCCTGCACACTTCAAATCGGGATTTTGTGTGCATAAGCAGCAGTCAGGTTGCAAAAGCAAGCAGCCGCGAAAAGGACAAAGTTGCTTCGGACATCTTATCTTGTTTGTAAAAAAGCCGGCGACAGAGTAGTTGCCAACACTTCCAATTTGATCCAAATAACTCATTCACTTATAGTTAAAAACATACTTGAATTGCTGGCACTCTGACGTCTTTAATCTCAACAGAAGCTATGAAAGTCGTTTTATTGTGTGGCGGTCAACCTTTTCAGTCACTTTCCGGGGATGGGAGACGAAGTTTTCCTATACGGCTGGTATCTATATTCAGATATCCTTTTTCACTCCTTCAGCAAGGCGGAGGAGTTGATGTCAGCTCGACAAAATAAAATATGTAGAGTTTCTTTGAGTTTTGTTCGTGGCCTTTTCCTCAGCAATAATATAGTCACATTACCCATTGTTTTTGCCTGTCACCACTCTAGGGTCGCTTGGCTTAGCAGGAGGAACTCAAATTGACGCTATTAGTGGCACCTTTGCACTTTATCTAATTTCTTTCGCCTGAATTATAAACGACCAGCACGAGAGCACTCTCAGAATTCTTACCGCAGGTGGTAAGAATTTACGTCGATACGGCAAACGCATCCCTTACGCTCTCCCTAATGGAAATGCATAAGCCGTATGAACGTACCAATGAAATGTTTTAATCTTCTTATGAAACGAAAAAACGGTGTCCTATAAACCTTCTTTTAACGTTCCCGGAGCAAGCGAGGCCACCTCTAAGAGGATAACTTGAAGCGCCTTCGAAAACTACAGAGCACCACCAGCGCGAGTTCGCCTTCCTCCTCCGCTGTACATTAACTGTCGACGTGAATATTTAAACAAGAAGACGGGAAACGCCAAGCGGCCTTGGGCGTATATAGGACGTCAGCGAAGAGTTGTAAATTAAAGCTTTTAATATTTAAATTGCGGGGCCTCCCGCTCGTGGCATTTCTTGCGTACTCGGCAACACCTAACGCAGCCTCGGTTCTAAGCAAAGCAGGTTCTGATCTCAGGTGTCTCCATATTTGTATTGCGAGCGCTGAAAACTCTAAATTTATGGGGAGGCGGGAAAGCCCGACACGTCGCGAAGTATGCCGAGCACAGGCGTTCCAAAGTGTACTTGTTTGATTTGGGTAAGTTGGCATATGTTTAGATTGCTAATTTCACTATTTATGATAGTCGATTAAGGGGATTGTAAAGATGACCTATAGACAGGGTATAACTGATGCAATATATGCTGTAGCTATTATAGCGGCTATCATTTTGGGGCTACATCTGGTTCGGAAAAGTATGAAATGGGGTGGGTAGCCGTGCAATAAACAAAATTTGTTAGTGTTGCATACCACGCCCACTGTATGCCTACGTGTTTTAGGCAGCAGCTACGCCTTATACTAATCCTACCGGATGAAAGTCGTCATAACGATCTTTTTCTTGGCATGCGGACGCTTGCTTCCAAGTCATTGCATCATACGAATACAGACTGCTTAGTTAATGTGCCGCTTTGTTTGCGTTACCCCGTGAGATGGGGGGGGGGGTAGGGGGACAGTTTTCAACTGAGATGGGCGTCTTCAGGGACGATTCCTATATACTGAAATCTTCGTTTGGAAGGTTTCTGGGCTAGCGCACGTTTAATTAGACTGTATTTTGCTTTTTGCTTCACTTATACACTGTGCATTAGCCTAAACCGGAAATGGGAAAATGTTTGCACATTCCAGGCAGCGTTTGGGAAACCAACACACTCATGTCTCCCGATCAATCCTGACTTAAAATTGCACTGGGTTCTTTTTCGCAAATGTTGCGTTCGCGTTTTTTGTACCTTAGTGAGGAGGGAAACGTCATAAATATTTTCTCACAGGATACTGAAACCGTCAACGAACTTTGTTTTTGCAGACTCAGCTTTGCATAGCTAAGCAGTTTCAGACTATTTCGTGTAAACGTCACGCGTCTGCGATTTTCTTGAAGTTTACGCAGCAGCATCTATAAATATGTCGGTGATGCTTTAGCCTATAAATATTGCCTAAAGCAAATCACTTTACAGCGCACGTTCTCTTCAGGAATAGCCAAGCGTAGAAAATAGGAAAATGACATGGCTTTGTCGGGGGGCGGGGTTGGGGGGGGGGTAAACCCACCGCTACTAACATTTAATATTGATGGCAAAGCAGTTGACCACTGAAATATGTCATGAAAATCGTTTTGGTAGATCAGGTATACCTACAGCATGATTCATTGAATGAAATGACCTTGCACTAAAGAACGAGAAAGCCAATTGTAGTAAGGGGACTATTGCTATTCTGTAGTTTTTGTGTGTAAGTGTGCGTGCACTACAATATCAGGCTTTAAAAGTTATAGTTTCCGGCATAACAGCTATAAAAAGTGCGGGCAAAGACCCTATAATCGTTAAACATCCCGCTTGTTAAACTGATTATTAGTTCTGCGTTTGCAGCCATCAGAACTCGCCTATGCGAGCCCAAAAGTTAAAGCCCGCGTACAGTATGCAGTAAGGCAGCATTTAAACACAGTGAAAGATAAAATCTCATAAAAACATTACTGCTAGTTTTTTTTTCCTCTGGGTGTAATGACGCTTTTCTCTGAGGCGCCTCTAATGAACAAAACGCGTTGTATTACGCCTAATGAAAGCAACGTTCTGTGAGGGCAAATTTGGGTCAGAGATGTAGCGGCAACCGAGAGTGTGTAGTAATAACGCAGGCAGCTTACCCACGCATGCGGTGATTGCGCTGCGAGCATTTTCAATGCAATACAGTCACTGCACTATGTTTCTTTAGCAAAGCTTGCGCGCAAGCAGAGCAGCTACATTGCTCTCTTTTCTAAATCAGAGCTCACGAGAAGCGACAAGCTTGCGTGCTGTACAAACGACCGATTTCAGCCTATCATAAGTATCCGTAATGTTGGCTGTACGCGAAACGAGCGACTCATTGTACAAGTCCATGCACGATCAGCCACACAAAGCAGTCGCTTTGCATTAGTGTTGCTCCCGCTGAATGAGGCACCGTTCGAGCGAAGCCAACCCATTCTTTTGTGGCACTCGATAAGCATAATGAAAGCCTGATGATATGCCAGCATGCATTCTTCATGAAAAACCTCGTTATGCCTACTTGCATCTCTCATTGGGTAGTTTGATCGGAGCATTCATGTGATATGCATCCCGTTAAGGCAACGGTCATTATTAGAGACACAGTATGTCATTTATCTTTGGGTTCGAGGTTTCTTCTACGTCTCTACAATTTAGAAATTCACCGGATCATTGAGCCGACGTCGCCGCTCAAAGACTATCATATTAGAGCCTTAACATCGCTTAAATATTGTTTCCGGCAAACTGTGGGAAGGCTATGAGGTAGATTTGAGGCAAATAAATATTACGAGAGTTGTGAAGTTTGAGCGCGAAGCTTAATGTATGGAGCCGGGGGGAGGGGTGGCTAGTCAGAGACAGAAACTTTCCTCGTGGATATATCGTACCACCCTGTTGAAGTTGTTTCCACATCTGGATAAACAAACAATGCCAGTGTGTTTTAATGTGGAACCAACTTTTGCAGTATAATGTTACGAAGTACAATAAACGTGAAAATAGATACGGATCAATTAGAAATTGTTAACACGGTCTCTGTCTTCGGTGTAACATTCGCTAAAGACTTAAGTTGGAATGGTCACGTGGAAAATGTAAGTAAAAAACTATCTTCTGTAATACTATAACAAATAATAACTATAAACTATAATAGGTCGATTGAAATCTTTTCTTCCTGCTAAAATTAAAACTTTGCTTTATAATACTTTAATATTGTCAGTTCTGCAATATTGTAAACACGTTTGGGGCACTACTATCAAGGTAAACCTTACGAAATTGCATTTGCTGCAGAAAAGAGCAATGCGATACATTGCCAATGTCCCTAGTTTATTTTCTACGACATCTGTTTTCAAAGTTTGAAATCTTGCCTGTATTCTCTTTATACAACTATCGTTTAATTTAGAACTGCAGGTCATACTTGAAGTCTGATAACTCTGTTGTGTTTACCATGGCGTATATAAAAGCTAACCGTATCATCCGTGATACTAGGCATAAAGAGGAATAGCACGTACGCACACCTCGCGCCAATTACGATAAACAAGCATTAACACTTACAGTAACCATTCTACTTAATCAATTCGCACAGGAAGGCTTTGATCCTTTATGCAACTCCAATAATGAAATAAGACTATTTTGTCACTTATGCCAGATAGACTAGAATGTCAGAATATTTTATTCACATATTACTGTCATGAGTGCACGTTAGCACTCCTGTCCATACGTCTATATAGATCTGTGTGCATGGTATGTACCTGCATGTGTGTATATACGCATAAATGCGAAATTGTATGTTTATATAGGTATGTATGTATTTTCTGTAATTTTATACAAGAACTTTCTTTTGTTGAAAGTGCAATTGTTTCCAATATTACTTTCTTGCAGGTATTGCATTTTTCGTGATGTTTCTGCAGTGCTCTGCTGCCAAACGTACAAGGGGGAGGGACCCTCGTCAAGCTGTACCCCGGTTTTTAGTCCTGTCTCCTCTTTTTCAATGTGAAAAGAAACAAAAACACCATTCATTCAAACTATATCCGTCTTCTCAGGGAAGCAAAAAGAACTAGCAAGGACAAGAGCGAGAACACTATGTTGAAGTAATATTTATTGTTGGTTTGAAGCACATGAAGGCAACACGTAACGAAGACAGAGAAAGCACTGTGGTAATTAAATATTAATGTTAATTGAAATGTCAAAAAGGACAAAGTAATAGGACAGGAAAATGGCTGAGAAAACAACTTGCTGCAGGTGGGAACCGGAGCCACGCCTGTCGCATTACGCATGCGATGCTGTACAATTTGCAACCGTTCTTCCGTATATTTATTGTTTTTCCGGTATTTTTGCATGTGTACTAGATATAGCCTGAATAAGACATTGCCACTCTCGGTTATGGCAACTGATACGAAACTTCCTTTCAGCTGGTTGAACCCTGCCAGGGCTGTATCTATTAGATATACATATATACAGAAGTGGACTAGAGAACGGCCGCTGCAGCAGCTCGATGAAGAGGATCGCACACGTATTGCGAAAGGTACAAGTTTATATCCCTCCTGCGTCAAGTCTTTCTTTTTTCCAAAACTTTCACTTTCGTTAAGTCGTAATTTCTACATTTTAGTTAAAGACATCAGTTAACTTGCTTATGTTTTTCTTGGCGCCATTGCTTGTTGGGGGGGGGGGGTTATGTGATAAACATTAATAATAATATTAGGGGTTTTACGTGCCAAAACCACTTTCTGATTATGAGGCACGCCGTAGTGGAGGACTCCAGAAATTTTGACCACCTGGGGTTCTTTAACGTGCACCTAAATCTAAGCACACGGGTGTTTTCGCATTTCGCCCCCATCGAAATGCGGCCGCCGTGGCCGGGATTCGATCCCGCGACCATGTGATAAACATTATGCAGATCTAGCGCATATGTTGGAATCTTTGTGAAACGAAGCTATCGTCAAGCTGCTAAACAAATTATATATACAATTAAGGGCGATATGCAAAATTTTGATTGTTGTCATTTTATGCGCCATGTAACTTCGCGAAATGTATATGTAGTGCTTATATAGGCGCGTGCGCAATAAGAAGCGAACAATAATACCAAGGATAACATAGCGGAAATTGTTTGTAACTACTAATTGCTTCAAATAAATAATAAGTGGTTGCGTGTGTGAGTTTATTGATAATTTGCCTTCACCCAAAAGAGATAACGCACTCGTGACGCCCGCGGCAGAAAAGATGTTCCACATCCGCCGCCAAGGTTTGTGAGTGGTGGCGTTGGCTAACACTCCCAGAGTTTGCTCGAGTAGTAAAAAAATAAATCCCCAAAAAGTGGATGGGAAAACGGCACCGCGGTAGTTCAGTTGGTGGAACATCGCATGCGTAATGCGAAGGCGTGGGATCGTTCCCCACCTGCAGCAAGTTGTTTTTTTCATTCACTTTCATTTCCATTAATTCATCACTTCTTGAATTCAGTTACTAAGTACAAGTAATTTACCCTATGTTTTCTTTGGTGTCATTGTTTGTTGGGGGGGGGGGCTTCTTATGATATTATCAATAAAAATCAGACCCCTCGGTTAACCCCCTTTCTTCTCGTTTATATATATAACATCACTAAGCATACTGTCCTATATACTGAGAGATGCAACACCGTAGTCGGCAAGGCAAGCAAAAAGCTTCGCTTTAAGTGCGAAACAAAACAAGCTCAACCTTACTGCAAATCTCAGCAGTAGATTCTTTAAGCACACTTTCCACGTCCAGCAGCAGGGTGCTTTCCCACACTAACCAGCATGATGCGAACCTTGAGGAAGGAATTTACCGCAGGATAAAAAGAATTCGGTGTTCGTGGACCTCGCAACCACAAGAATGTGGTAAGCGCGTAGGCCCCCGAATTCCCAGAGTAGGACGGTGCTTGCGAAAGGCTCGCTTCAGTGAAACGCACTCTTCAGTGGCTGCCTCATCTGCACTGGTATGCTACTGCCGCGCAGTAATCTAGTTCCGCCTGCAAGTGCGGCTTCCCATGCGAGTTCCCATCGGCAGGCGCTGCACTCTGCAACGCAATTTTTTCTACATTATGTGCATTGTCTTCATGTAAGGTTGCTTTGAAGGTCGGGTCTTACTAATGTCTCATGCGTTTCCCAGCAAAGAAAGATTCGGCTTAGTTTTCGTACTGTATGCAAAAAAAAAGAAGTATAATGTCGTGTACACGCAGAGAGGACACGATTCACCGGCCCCGTAGGAAGAGAGTAATAACTGGCGAAAGGACGTGCGATCGCTCCTGTGTCGTAGAAGCACTTGTGGGGAGATTTCAATGTGCTTGATTGTATGCGTGTGCGTGCGCGTGAGCGTTTGCGGAACAACGTAAGATTTTGTAGCCAGTCTGCACATGCGCGCCTATTCAGCGGTAGCTTGCCCACCTAATTTTCGATGACTAAGCATTTGTGTTACAAAGCCAGGTATTTTCGGCGGTGCAAACCAACACACGTCACCATTCAGAATGATACAGACAGACAGACAAAGAACTTTAATTACAAGGTCCTGAGAAGCTTTGCCCTAGGGCAGAGCTGCGGGCCGCTCCCACGTGGGGTCTGGTAGGCCGAGTCTAACCGCCGCATCGTGGGCTCTTTGGACAGCCCAAGTTTTACATGCATATTCTGAACTCTGGATTGCAGAGCTCCATTCTTCTTCTGTGATGTGATTGGGTACCTGCAACGAGGGGCATCGCCAGAGCACGTGTGCGAGATTGCTAACAGCCCCACAGTCGGGGCAAGTAGAGCTGAAAGCCTCTGGAGTGATCGTGTGGAAAAAAGGCCAGGTTTGGATAGCACTTAGTCTGAAGCAAGCGTAATGTGGACGCCAGAGGTCTAGCCAGTTTGCTCTGATGGGGAGGATAAGTCCTCCTACCCAGGTGATAGTGCGTAGTATTTTCGCTGAAAGTAGTGAGAGTGTCCCGAAACTTGAGAACCCTGGAGTCCGAGCTCGATCCTTCTCCCGCGCGGTGGGTTAGTCCGCGCGCTTGGGTGTGGGCGATCTCATCGAGACAGGAAAAGGAGTCAAGCTGGGGGTCGAGGTGAGCCCGAAACCACGTGACGGTGTGCGGAGAGATTATCTTGTTCTTGAGAATCTTGTGAGCCTCCTCAGCGATTTATCCTAAAGCGAAAACCCTGACTGCCGATCTCGAATCGGTGAAGATTTGTGATCTGCTGTTGTCTAGGAGTGCTATAGCAACTGCAACCTGCTCCGCTCTGGTTGACGTTGAGCACTTCAGCGAAGCCGCATTCACTATCTGTCCGTTGTGATCAACGAGGGCAATGGCGAAGTTAGACGACTGTCCATATTGGGCTGCGTCGACACAACATGCCGAGTAGGGCTCATCCTTGGTACGCTTGAGGAGGGCGAGGGCTCTTTCCCTGCGTCTGCCTACGTTGTGTTGAGGATGAAAATTACGGGGAAACGGTGCAACTCGTATGTTGTTCCATTGATCTTCTGAACTTTCTCATTTCCGCTCTTCCATGAGGATAGGGTTGATCCCAAGAACCGCCATGATCTTCTTTCCGGCCGGGGTACAGGATAAACGAGATAGTTGGGCTGACTCCCGGGCCTCGATTACCTCGTCCAATGTGTTGTGCACTCCTAGTTGCATAAGGAGGTCCGTGCTCACCAGTAACGGAATGCCTAGTGCATTTTTATACTTTTTCTCATGAGCCTGTTTAATCGTTTCTTCTCGGAGTTATACCAGTTCTACATGGCTGCCACATAAATTATATGACTCATGAGGAAAGCGTGGAACAACCTGAGGAGTTTGTCTTCCTTTAAGCCTCCACGCCTATTCGCGACTGTTGATGGGTCTGATCATGTTCTCACAGTATTAGCTGTGAGCTTGTTTAGCGTCGTATTGTTACTGCCATTGGATTCGATGAACATGCCAAGGATCCGAATGGTGTCTACTGTGGGGAAGGTACAGCCGCTTCTAGTGTGGAGTTTGATGTTTATTTCAGACAGTGGTTTCCAGCCTCTAGGTTTGGGACCTCTCCTGACTGGCCTGTAGAGGAGGAGCTCAGACTTGCTCGGGGAGCATCTAAGCCGCGTATTTTCCAGGCACATCTCTATTTGATTTACAGCCTCCTGTAAGCCTAATTCAACAGCTCCTTCGCTTCCTCCGGTGCACCACATTGTGATGTCATCAGTCTAGAACGTATGATTGATCCTTTCTATGTTGGAAAGCCTTTGCGATAGTTTCTTCATGGCGATGTTGAAAAGTAGTGGTGAGACAACCGCTCCTTGTGGCATGCCTCTGGGGCCCAAACTGATATTGTTGGACTTGAGGTCACCAATTTTGAGCGTGGCTTGCGATCCCGTAGGAACGAGCTTATGTATCTGTGGAAGGCGTCTCCCAAATTCAGCTCCGAGATGGAGTTCAGAATGTGAGAATGGGATACACTGTCAAAGGCCTTCTCCAGGTCTAAGCCTAGTATGCATCTTATATCGCTTGCGGTGTTGTCAATGATATGACACTTGATGAGCTTCATCACGTGTTGCGTTAACAGGGCCGGACGAAAGCCGATCATGTTGTACGGAAACAATCCTTGTTTCTCGATGTGCTTAGAAATTCGATCGTGTATGACATGTTCCACTACTTTCCCCACGGAGGACGTGAAGGAAATGGGTCTGAGGTTTGAGAGACTAGGGGGCCTTCCAGGCTTTGGAATGAGGGTTACCAAGGCCATTTTCCAGGACTCCGGGACAAGCCCTCGTTCCCATATTCCATTATTCTCTTCTGTCAACCATTCCATAGAGCAGTCGTCCAGGTTCCTGAGGGCGCGATTGGGAATGCCATCAGGACCAGGGGCCGACCTGCCATTCAGATTCTGTAGAGCTTCCCTTACTTCGCATGTCCTGAAGGGGTGATCTAGCTCGGGGCAAGATGAACCTTTGTAGGGGGAATAGTCTTCGTCACTCGAGTTGGCCAGTGGCAGATACTTGCGAGCGAGTCTGTCGAGTACGGTCTGCAATGTCTCTGATTGTGATGCCTGGTGTAGAACCTTCGCTATCACTTGTCTTTAGTTTGACCTTGCATTGGTATCATCTAGCAGATGCTTGAGTAGGTTCCATTTACCTCCAACTCTCATCTGGCCATCCACGGAATTGCAGACCTCATCCCACTGTTGCCTGCTCAAGGTTTGGCAGTGATATCCTATAGTTTTGTTGAGCTCCGCGATTTAATTCAGAGCCTTCGGTTAAGTTTCTGCCCTATCCATCTGTTCAACAGGGACGTTTTAGCTTCTAGAAGATGAGCGAGGCGGCTATCCATTCTGTCCACCTCCAGTTCAGTCTGGATTTTCTTTGTCGCCGCGCTGATATCCTTCATTAACTGTGCAGCCCACTGCTATAGGCTAATTGAGTCATGTGTTTGTACTCACTCTTCCCTAATCTTGCGAAAGTAATCCCAATCTGAAATAGTGAACTCTTTGAGGTCCCCGCTTCTCACGTTGACGGAGGTGGCCAGGATGTTGTGATCACTGCCAAGGTCCACTTGGAGGTTGGACCAAGATGCCGATTCCACATTCCGTATGAAAAAGAGATGAGGTGCGGTATCCCTGGAGCAGGAGTTGCCGATCCTGGTTGTAAAAGCCGGATCGGTTATAAGCGTGAGGTTATTATTGACTGTAGTTTGCCATAGGTCAACTCACTTGCGGTTAGCTTGTTGGTACCCCCATGCTTGATACGGAGTGTTGAAGTCTCCTGCCACCAGGAGTGGGAATGTCTTGGTCTAGCTTGTAGCCCTGTCGATAATTGCCGCGAATCTTTGCCTGAGGTCTTTGGGTGTACTGTATATGTTAAACTTAAACATACTTGTTTTGAACTGTCAGCCGGCGATGATTTCAACGAGCGAGTGTTAAACCTTATTGTATTCAAGATTCAGATCGTGGGCTATGAACGCACATTTGTTGGTAACTAATGTGCTGATTCCCCTCTTCCCATCACCATATTGGTATGCGATTTCTAGCCTGGTAAGGTGACCGTATCCGTGAGCGTTTCTTGTAATAGGATTACATGGGGCTTTTCCGGATGGGTCCGAATGAACTGTTGGAGAACATTCCTTTTACGATGGAATCCCCTACAGTTCCACTGCCAGATATGCCACCATGGTGGGACGTAGCAGTTAGCTTGTATTATAAAATGCTGTGGAGCGCAGCCGCTGCCGCACCTTTCGGTGTCGTTGTTATTCACTTTTTTCCAACGATGTAATTGTAGCCATTGTGGAAACGTGGCGCTCCAGATTATCGCATCTGATTCCTAGTTCTCTGACCGCCTCCGCGAGTTTGTCAATAAGAATTTGAAATTTTTCGAGGGATTCATCAATTTTATCTATCGCTTTTTTTTCAATTTACGAACGCTGGCGCTCTTGTCTGAGGCGTGCACTGCCAGCGCCCTTTTTTTGAGTAGACCATTGGAGAATCATACAGAGATACACTAAAATGCCAACTAGGCAGATAACTCTGTAAACTACGTTTAAAATAAAGCAGACATCTGTCTTAATCTAGAGAAGGCGGTCACCTAAGAAAAATGATAAAGACGAACACATCTATTATCGCACAAAAATGCCAATTTCAGGTCTCGAGGGTTACACGGAACATTGCGTGGCACAAATTTATGAGCCCGTTTTTGGACACACGGTTTCATCTTTGTTAGCTCATGTTATACTCACGCATACGAAGGGCCGCTTTATTGCATCCAGGCCATCCGCGACAAAGAATTACAGTTGCAATGAAAAAGAGCTCGAGCATTGCTCCAGCCGCTTGCCCGCTGAAGAGGGAGAAGGCGGACGCCTCGGCGCTGCAGCTTACGCGTGCGTTTCGCTAGGTCTGCTCGGCTGCTCTGCGTTCAACCCGATGTCACTGCTTCCGGCTTCTCCCTAACCGTCAATAAAACCCCCAGCATTTAGTGGAGGTTCTAACGTCCTTACCGCCTCGCCCTTGAACTAGGGAGCCGCACTCTTCCCGGCGGTACCACCACCGCCATGCCAGTCGACTCCGGTGAGCGACCCACTTCGTCAACTGGCCCAGTCACCTGCCGTGCCGCAGGTCAACGGGACTCAGCCTCGTGCAGTGGCACCACAGACGCTGGCGTCGACAACTGCCTTTCGTCATACGAACGGATGAGCAACCACAACAAATTGGACAATCCGACCAAGTTCGCCAAGGTTATTTTTTTATCTAGCGGATGCCGATAACCTGTGGTTCCACAACCACGAGACAACCTTTGTGACACGGACTGAAATTCTCTTTTCTCTCTCATTTTTCGATTCCACTTTCTTTGAGATAAAACAGAACAGTTAAAATTTAAGCACGTTCAGCACCTCTTGCGGTCGCAGGAAGAGCTTAAAAAGAAAAAAATAGATGAAACGCTACGAAGAGTAGGGGTGGGTGCATTATGCCAACGAGGAGGAGTGAGAAGAAACAGCAGCCTGCCACGCTTCATGAAGCTGCGTGGGAAAATAAAATGGCCACGAAAGCAACGACGAAAAAAAAAGACCTTCCTCTGGGAGAGTTCCATGAGGACATGAAAGAAATGGGTCGAACGAAAGGGGTTGTAAAAACAGTAGCTATTTTGAGGGGATAAAGTCATGCCAGAACAGAGAGGCAGGGAAAGGAGCCCCGTCTTCTCTTAAACGCTTTTCTGTGCACAAAATACGGGCGGCCGTTCTGAGGTACTGCAGTAAGCGCCAGATGCAAACGCGAAAGGGTGTTTTGTGCGTCGCAGGGAATAGGCTATCGCACCTCGAGACTACTAGCCATTGTGGGCGTTCGCGAGTAGGCGCTAGGAAAACGGTTGTCTAGTAGTGAAATGCGCAAGAAAATGGCAGAGTGGAAAGCCAAAACTTGAGGGCAACGTTCATGAAAGGGCCGTGATTTCGCAGTACAGGCTTAATATCCAATTCATATTTCCAAGCAGGCGAAGATTCAATACTGAAGCACAAACCAGGTTAAAATAGTCAAAATATTTTCTCATGATCATTCTGCAGCTCGTTTACAATAAATATGGTTTTCCCTTGAATGGACGTACCGTATATAACGTAAATACATGGCACGCATAACAAAATAGATTAAGTAAATGCTCCTAATAACAAGAGACTCTGCAAGAAATCAATTTTCTCGAAGTTACTTCCCGCTATCGCAAGACGAAAACAATCACATTCAAGGGATGGCTGAAATCTACCTCACACCTTCCTACAACAATCAACGAACTGTAAGCGTTCCTAGAATATTAAATCAAAACTACGTTTGAGCGGGCAGTGTTCCATACTTGTCTGCATTACTGATTGAACGGTAGTCGCGTGTACGTTCTAAGCGTGCAGTAATCTTTACGGCTTTCAGGTTCCGGCACACTGGATCGAAAGGATTAATTCTGAATATCTCGAAAACAACAACTCAATTTCTTGCGTCCTGTTATGTGACGTGATCAGCCTAGACAACACTCTATTAAAGTCTACTAGGACACTGCGCTTATCCTATCTGTTACTGCCATCTTCGAAATGAACGGTTAGTGAACGTACACTGTGTGGCCAAGCGAGTGTTGCGCAACGCGTCTATTTTGCTCTCACGCCAGCGACCAACGACTACATTAAAAAAAATGTTAGCTCAATCGAATGCGGAGCGTGTAGTACAGAACATCTATTCGATTATTCTTTCCAGGTGGATCGGCTAATGAGGTCATATATTCCTAGATACTCTCCCGTAATGAGTTCCAGGAATAGGCATTACCCGCTGCGCACCAGGGCAGCGAACGTACTTGACTCTCGCTTCTCTTATTCGTCAAAGCAGGTTGCAGGTGTTGCTACTGTGCTTGAGTGACAAGCGCTTGGGCAACTTGTATAGTTGAGAAAGAGGGAGAAAGAGAGAGAAAAGGCAGGATATGATTTGGGGCCCTAAACCACTTCTTGTCGAAATGAAGATATGCATATGGCGTTAAAATAGACTATTTCAGTATACTTTGCAGCAAAAAGCACTTGAATGCTCTCAGCTGTTGCAAAGTTATTGCAATTAAAGATCGCCTTTGATCTTTTTCGCAGTGCTCTCATTTCCCCTTTAATACCTTGCATTGCGAAGGCTGTGGCGAAAGAGCTTCTTGCTAATGTTTTAACTAACCCTTTCCACTCGCACATTATCAGACCAGTATTGCGACGGAAGCACAGCTGCAGTGGTTTTAGTCTAAGTGGTGGGCCTGTAGGGACGAACATCACGCTTTACTAGATAGCGTTGATGTGTGTCATGATAGGGTGCAAAAGTTCAAAAATCTGATTCGCTTCCATACCGCGCTGTGTTCTCTACATGAACACTAACCAGCCCATTTTACCGAAGGGAGCCCTGAAATGAACTTTGGAGACGCCTGTGGTACTCCTGATTTTTTTGTTTCGCTTTCTTGTTGAATCTCTAAGCAACAGAAGTGGAATAATATAATACAATCTGTTTTCTTTTTTACTGGAATATGCACTTTAGAGTCTTCAAGCAACTCAGCTTAAATTTGTGCACTATATTGGGGAACTTGTACGTCTGACGGCGGATAGTTACACTACCACTAATTTTGCTATCTTCAAAGTGAACCGAAATGTGCGATGACACATTTCGGCGGCAAGGAAAACCGGACTATCTAAGAAGGAGACCCAGCCATGCCTCGCCTTTGGCGCAAAGTGCTGAAGCTGGGCACAGATGTCTGAAGGCAGCACGTGACCAAATTATAGTGCTATTATGTTTTACTTCATTACGGGCACAATGTTTATGTCATTTTTTATGCAACTTTTGTATAAACGATAAAACGGAAGCTTCGCATATATTTGACCTCGTTCCGCTCCTCGCGAAGTGAAACTATCATCGGGATATCTTTAGTCCAGCAAAAGCTTTATTTTTCTGTTTCTTATTTCGTGTTCACGAAAACCTCGTGTGGTCTTTACCAAGTTTGTTTTTCTCGCACTTTGTTCTCTCTTTCTCCACCAAGGGTGGAGCAGCATCGCTTGTAGTGACCTATAAAGTGAAGGATGAACACGGCGCCCTAATGAGGCCTACTTTTGGGCCCTTGTTTCTGCTTAATATTTTTTGTTGCTGTTTCACGACAGCGTGAACTGCATCAGCGATTCCTGCATCTTATGGGGAAAATGTACACGCCTCAGTAGTTCATTCTAGTGTGTTCGGGCAACAAATTCGCGTAAGCTTAACACAGAGCTGTCAGCACTTTGAAGTCTGAGCTTGACGTCCCATGTGTGATGTCACGGTGAAAGGTAATAATTAGACCGCCGCTCTACAGTGGTGCTTTCTTTAGAGCACCAATGTTAAGCGGCGGCAAAGTGCTCGCCGACTTTGCCGGTTCTTCATCACGTTTTTTTTTCTTTGCTTAGTTTTCAGCTATAGTAACCTCTTATCTCGGTGGTCCTTGTTACGGGGTCAAGCAAGAACTTGGAATTTCTGTACTGCCACATACGGCGTGGAAAAAAATTAAGTTTACCAAGTGCATGGTGAGTAACACTGTGATACATATTAAACTTCAGGCAGTTTTCAACCTAGCTTGTGGCGTATTTTCACAATTACAAGTGAGACATGAGGCAAGCAAGGACGTTGAATAAGCTATCTGATTAGGCAGCATTTAGTATAAACCAAGCAACCAATTTATTCTTTTTTGCCATAAGTGCCTTCACAAAGAGCACAAGTGGTCTATAATGCCATTTGCCAACGATACACTTCTGAGGCAGTTAAGGATGTCTCCTTTTGGAATGAAGTGCGAAGAAGCTACTGTGATATGTAACACAGTAGGATTGATGGATGGATAAAACTTTATTGGATCTATTTGAATGTGATTGGGCCCCTAGACGTCCAGGAACCGCCTGGCCAACATCTCTAGGCAAGCACGGTCCACCAGCCAGAGCTGGTCATCCGAGCAAGTGACCCGCGCTGTAAGACCACTGCCATTACTTTCGGTGTTATTACAGTAGACGTCGAGAACGATCTACGAGTATTCCCAACATAATCCTTCTCGATTAGGTTTTGCAAGTAGCCTACCGGCCCGATGATACGGTACGTGCATACGGACACGTATTGTATTCTGCACTGCGGAGGCCGGGTACCCACGTGCCGGGCGGGGCATACGAGCCCGTACAGGGGTGCGCGCATAAGACAGAATGCACGGCTCTGTACACGATAAGAGAAATGGGTTGATGAAACGCAGTACCAAGATCACAACCCTGTACGACGGACACCGGTTACATTGGTGTGGCAAAGCGACGAATACAAAGAGGACATGACATTGCGCTTAATAATGTGAAGCCTTGTATAAATGTAGTATAATACGGCTCAGTGATAAAGGTTTAACTCAATTATAATTTGCAACTGATTGCACGTAACTTCTGGCACAGCTTTTCCTGCTGTCGAGTTAATGCCCAAAGAGAGAACAAAGAAAGGGGAAAGGCAGGGCGGTTAACCAGATGGGTAGATCCCGTTTGCTACCCCACGCTGGGGAGAGAGGGGGAGGGGAGGTAAAGTGATAGCAAAGTAGAGATAAAGAAAATGCTCAAGATTACCGAGCTCACGACATGGCATAAAATACGTCTCTTCATAAAGAACGAAGCACCGGGCCCTCATTAGCGAAATAAGAAAAAATAAGACGAACAACACAAAGAAAACATTGCTATCATGGCGAAAGGTGTTATCATACTCGCCGGACTCACAGTAAAGCTCTGGGGTATCAACGTTGCTCTTGGGGCATCAACACGCTGCTGGAAACACCAGAGAGAGAGAGAGTGAATGAGAGCCACTGAAGATATCTTGGCACTTCAAGAAGGCTGAATCGTTTTAGCCATAGCTGCTTGTGTCAGCTTCAAACTGTTCCTTGACACCACTGCTTCAAAACTTCTTTCATAGCTGACAGCGTTCTTCGGGATTCACAGATGCGGAAACAGCTGTTTCAATTCTTCATATTCGGTACGCCATCTATTTTTCATAACTGTCAGTAGTCTTTCCACCTCGCTCGAGCTCTCACTCGATAAACGCAAGCGAAAAGAAAAAGAAACTGCGGAAGATTTGCAGTAGGACGGCTTGTCGATTTCTCCACTCATGTTAATTATTAGCAGCGAATGCTTTTTGCCTTTCAAGTGGCTGACATTGATTATGTCTTTAAATGTTGACGTGCATCAGAATATTTATTTACCGGTACTAATAATTAAATATAATTGCAAGAAAGGGCATGTCAGTTTACATTCCGCTTTTACCAAGCTTGAGATTTCGCCTTATGAGGCAAAATTAACGGCAGTCGTCAAACAATTAAGGAAGTTCAGTAGACGAACTCTGGGGTTGGCGCCGGTGAAACAAAGCCAATCTAGCGGCTTAACATGAATTTACTAATGGATGTCGTTGTATTAAGCTATATGTTCCTGTATAGCGTTAGATTTTCCTGTTTTATAAAAGAAATTCCTGCTTCAAAACGAAAGTTCATATCGGTGATTAGACGCCTCAATTTAAGTTTAACCACTTTTGTCTTCATTCTGTGCCATTTTAAGACCTGTTTAAATATTTTTTGTGAACATTATTTGAACAGAAATGTCAGTTTGGTTTTTCTGTTACAATTAAAGCGAAATAGAAGACATTAAGTCGTCATTAGTGGAACTTGGGGGCGGGTTCGTGACGTCATTATATGTTAAAACATGTTGAATGTTCTGGTGGGTCGCGTGTTAGGAAAGCTTTAGTAGTAGCGGGTGCGTGTACTTATTACTACCGAATAAAACCTCACTTTATTAAGTAAGCACTTACTTCAAAGTTAGGAGAACACTGAGCGAAGTGTCACCGTGGGCATGGCAGGGTAAAAATAATGTCGGTGAAGTTTGTGTCCACCGAAGCCTGTTTTTTTTTTTTTGTGGCACACAGAAAGTAGCAGCGATCACTACTTCGCGATTCTTTAAAAAAAGGGGAGAAAAACATGCGCTGTCATCCCTCCTGGCTGAGTGATTTTAAGACGCCCATATTTTTTTTAACTTGTCATAAAACTGCTTTATTATGACTCGCATTATTGCGCACCAACCACCGCCAAGAACGCTTGAAGCAGCAGGCAGCATGAAATGAAAATAAAAACAGAAGATATAATTAGAACTAATAATTTAGAACGGCTTCGCGAAAAACGAGACGCAGCACTGTAACCAAACGCAGTGGTGGCATAATCTACATAGTTTCACTCTTTCACCGGCGTGCCTGAGTGACTTCCAGCCGGGATCTTCGCTCGGGCCAGAGGGTCACTCGTACGGTGGCAGTTCGATTCGTCCCAGCTATACGCCGGCTAACGGGTCAGTAATCTCGGCAGGATATAGGAAAAGCTCTCCTGCGGCGTAATCCACCAATAACCAGATGGCATAGCCCGATTCGACCTGGGGCTTGTTCAGCCGGAATAGCAGTGACGTAGCTGCCTCGCTGCACAGGTTTGCGGGCGAGTGAACGGACTCCCACTTGTTCCCGGCGTGTCACTGCTATCGTGGGGTGACGCGTCTATCCGCGCACAGAGTAGATGTACCATGGTTTTTACAACTACTCGCTCATTCATCGCATGCGCAATGCCTTATAAAGGTCTTTTCTTTAATATTTCAGAGCTTCTACAAGTTTTATTCAACAATGGCAAAAGAATAGAGTACACGTTTTTCTCCTCTAGGAAGATGTCAATTATTAATTTTGCATATACTCAAACATATTTTATTTTAATATGCCATTCCTGAAAAGTCGTTTTTTTTTCGTCGAATTCTTTATTTAAAGGCTGAATATTGCGAGTGGTTGCAGTTATGTTGTAGATAAGAAAAAACCCAGCAAGTGGGCTTGGCACTCGGATCGTGCCAACTCTTTTCGTAAACTTAATTTGGCCGCTAGTTACTATTTCATACACGTACTCGTAGTTTCTCTTTATAGTCCGCGTAGAGGTAGATTTCTCTCCTTACGTATACCTACAAAAAAAGCGTTAGCAAAGTCCAGTTTCCGGACTCGCACTACAATATGGAAAGGGACACCGGTATAACTTTTAGTACTAGCTCAGTTTAAGTAAACGCACCGGATGAGCATACGCCTAATGCGCTTTTGCGTTCTTGCCTAACAACTCAGTTGTACCAGCATTCAGATGGCACTATGAGTACGTTGCTATAGCTTTTGTTTTTTTGATGTCGGAGGGAAAATGCTTAAAACAGCAGCCCTAAACATTGGCTTGCCAGCCGCACATGGAGGCCACGAGACTTGTAGAAAACGGGGCTTGAACCACCAAACGCATTCACGCAGGAAAATGAGCATTGGGACGCCATTTGGGCAGTGACAGTGACAAGAACTTTATTAGAGTGTCCTGAGGAACTTGATTGGGGGGAACCGAAGGCTCCCCGATCAAGTTGGTGGCTCCGCCCACGACGGGACAGGGAGATGGTGACTCTCCGCACGTCGCGGGCCCTCTGGACGGCCTGTAGTTGGCTTGGGAAATCCGAGCTCTTCAGCAAGGCGTCCCACTTAGACTTGTTATGAAAGTCGGAGCCCGCGTTGTACGGGCACAGCCAGAGCATGTGGTCGAAGGAGCAGCACGCATGACCGCATTTGGAGCACGATTGCGGAAAGTTCGGGTCTATCCAACTAAGCGCTCTCGGGGTGAGGTACGATCTCGTCTGTAAAAGCCTGAAAGTAACAGCCTGAGCCTTGTTTAGTTTCGGACTGGGGGGAGGGAATTTTCTCCTGCTGTGTCTGTAATGTGACGTAATTTCGTGAAAGGTTGTAAGTTTATCTTTGAAGGGGCAATCCTGCGGGAGAGCCGGACTGCTAGCTTTGGCGCGGTTCGTGAATTCACGCGCCAGGCAGTTGGCTCGCTCGTTAGGGTTGCAACCCGCTCGGTTAGTTGTATCGTCCATGTGGGCCGGGAACCATGATATGGTATGACCTGCAGTTTCTTCTTGCGTATTAATACGAAAGCATCTGTTAACGATGTCGGCTGCGTGTTTACAAACTAGAGCGGACGAGAAAGCCCTGACCGCCGTGCGCGAGTCGGAGAAAATGGACGCCGGGCCTTTTGCGGCTTGAAGAGCCAAGGCTATCGCGGTTTCCTCCGCCTCGTTCGCGTGTTTGGCGTAGATTGATGCGGCGCTGAGACAGACAATCATTCACACCCCTATTCTTCTACATGCGCAAATCCGCGTGTGTCTTTCCGATTCGTCTTTGCCATGCTTTTCGACGGATGTTCCTATCATCGAGAAAGTTAGTAACCCGATCATTACGGAAGTCAGTGGGCTGTAAAAATCGGGCCGCTTTGCCTCCCTTTCTTATTATTCGATCGTACATTACCTTCACCCTATTTGGTGGTCACCACTAAACAGCAGCTGTAGCGAAGCAATCATGATTATAACTGATCATCGCGTTGCTTAAACAGGATCAGCGACATCCTCTACGCGAGTTCACATGTTCCCCGAACAACGCATTTATTCCCCTTTTTCATCTCTCTATAGATCCACATATCTCTCTATAGATCCACATTCTTTAACGTCATCATTTGTTAGCTATCGTTCAAATGGTCTAAATGATTAAATCCACAGAAACCAGAACCTTTCTATCTTGCATTATTTTGGCAGATGGCCTCCACTGTAAATAATGTGCCGAGAAAGCTTTCGGGCAAGGCTTGTGGAGCTTGATTACTTGCTCTTGCGATGCCTAACCTTCAACAGTAGTTCCACTGCGCTGCTCTTGTTGCCCGAGAGCAAAACGACTTTAAAAGCTTCATCGCAATCTTCGCGCACTGGAAGAGTTGATTGTTGGGCTAGTTGGTTTTTCCATAATTGTCCACCTTCCTTGTCTTTTTTCCACCATTCTTGTCTCTGTGGCTTTTATATTGCGCTAAGTTACTAGTTCGCACACTGACTTCTTATTTCCAGAAGGTCGAGTTTCGGTGTTGGTATGCGGCACACAACACAACACTGATATTCTGAGCGACTGTGGGAGCCAGTTCACCCCTGGAGTGATCCCCCCGTGTGTATGCACGAGAACAAATTATAGCTTCGCCTTGTAAAAGTGAACTTTTTATTCTTTTTCATTCGTTTCAGATTTGATTTAATAAAAGCATTAACTAGGTGTACTTTATCATTTCTTTTGCCTTTTCTTTTATTTCAGTAATTATTTACAGCCTTTGGTTTCGGCACGAAGCCAGGAATAGTAATGAACATATAACAAATGAAACTTGATTATATGTTTTGCTGTCACTTGCTGCTTTCATATTTCGTGTTACTATATATTTTATTGGGATGCACTGATTTTCCGTGAGTCCATAGGATTCATAAGATAGCGGTATTACTTATAGTGCTATCTTATCGTGCCACAAAAACGCTGCGGTTTGAATAGCAAGTCCACGTATGTTTTATATTATCATCCATATTATATGACTGAAGCACTCGATAAAAGACGTATATGCGGGTCTTTTATACATTGAGAAAAAGAACACGGCTTCAGCTAAGCCTTGCGAGCTGGTAGATTCCTCGTATTTGGCAAGAGCCATGTTTTGAGGGGCCAGCATTCACGGGTCAGAGGGGCGTGATTGGTGCCAGCTTGACCGCTTTGCCTGAGTAAATAAATGTTGTGTGAATGTGTATTCGCACTAACGAACAACCGCTAGACGAGAGAAACCACCCAAACGAATTTTATTGCCCAAAACAGTATCAAAAGAAGGTTTAGGGGCGCTACGTGAGAAAACCACCACGGCTGTCGAAACGCAATCAGTGACTTGTGTTCTTCTGTGTGTTGACGTTCGGGAAAACAAATGGGCGTTCTGGCAGATGCATCTTGCCGGCGTCCCAGACTTGTCGGTTGGGGTCGTAAGTTGCTGCTCCCTGGACGATCAGCATAGGTCCTGCGAGGTGTTCGGCAACTCTGATGTGCCCAGGCGGCCGGTGGCACAGGAGAGCGATCGTCAAATGCAGACTGACGGCCCACATAAGCGTCGCCAACTACTTTAAGGCATTCAAGCTCTTTTTTAGGCAATTGCCGAATCACCGAAGAGATGTCGTCGTGGGTTGGGACGGACACACTTGCGATAGTAGTAACATTGTCCAAGCTTTCGAACTTTCTTCCAATCCTTTCATTTTCAGTGCTTCAAACGCCCAGCAGTGTTTCTTCAGATCAGACGGAGTACTAAGAACTTCCTTCGTTATAAGAAAAAATAAACATCTTCAGTGATTCCTTTAAGCAGATCTCCTACTTTGTCTTCGTCTGTCATGATAGCGCTGACAATTCCGCATAATTTCAAAAGAGCCTCTATGTACGTTGTAAACGTTTCGCCAGGTAATTGAGCTCGTTGGGAAAGCGTCTGCTCAGCCTTCGTTTTCTTAGAAGTCGGGTCCCCGAAGCACTTGGTGAATTCTTCTACAACAATATTCCCAGCTTGTCAGAACGTTCTCGTTGCTTTAAAACCAGAGGAGCGCGGTTCCAGCGAGGAAAAAAGCCACGTTATCGAGCTGCTCCATAGTGCTCCAGGGGTTGTGGGGACTCACTCTGTCGTAGTATTTAAGCCAGTCATCCACGTCTTCGCTCACCTTCCCCGAAAAGGTGGGTGGCTCTCGCAGCGGTGTGCAGTAGCCAGCCTGACCTGCGTGGTTGCTGTCTGGTCCGCCACAGGTGGGGTCGTCATTGCCTTCTCCGGAATCGGGTATGTCTGCTGCAGTGCTTGTCGTCGTAAACCGGCCAAGCGTCTACTCCGTCGGACAATTGGTAGAGCTGGGTCGTCAAGGATCTTCCATGATTTGCCCCGCATGTCCACCAAAGATGTTACCAATGATGTTTATTTACAGGGTGAAACGAGGTCTGAGAGGAAGCTGCAGGCCAGGTCCAGCCGGCGCAGAGTACCCCGATATCACACGCGCACACTCTACTTCTTTCTCTGCCTCAGTCACGCAGTGCTGCGACAATATGCTGTGCGCCATTGCTTCTTGAACGCCAGTCCCTTTGACACAGGACAATAGCACACCTACCTTGCGCAATTTAGACAGCCATTATATCACTATATCATATGGTAATGATACCTAATAACTATCGCATCAATTCTAGCATATCTATAGTTTCCTAGACGGTTTAATTGAAGCTAATATATATGACTATGCCTACAACTCCAGGATATGTATTTTGCACATAAACATAATTTAAAAATTTCAGTGGCGTGATGAAAGGCACTCAGCAATCTAGAATAGCATAAGCAAATTGTCAGGAATGCCACTGAAGACATCCCACATGGCTTATTAAGGAGCACCATGATCAATAAAGTGATCCGTAAACTTGGTAAAGGAATAGTAAATCACTCGCAAAAGTTTGATTTATCTTGTCTGTTCTTTTTTTCCCCTAATATATTCTTCAACTTATCATAAAAAAGGTGTTTCCTGCATTTAATTTTTTAAAAATTATTTTCTTCATTACGATGCAGGGTAGGCTATTATTTATGAAACGTTATGCGAAGTTCGCGAGGTTACACGTCTTCAAAACATTGAGCCTTGCATGTAAGAAGAATATACGGTCATAAAAGAATGAGAATGGTAAAAAATTAGCACAGCTGTACACCTGAGTGTGGACTTTTTTACGTGCGATGCCCTCGCAAACAAGTATATTGCCGCGCGTGATGTGACCTTACGTAAAAGGCAAACAGATCCTGTGAATGCGGACGAAAGAACACTTTTATTAGGCTTCAACATGTGATCCACGGGCTAATGGATGGCCTCGTTGTTTATTTATTGAAACTTTTCTGAGGCATTTCATCAAAGGGGCTGAGACGTTGGGCAGCTGACAGTTTCGAACAAGGCGTTACCAGCTCCTCAATGTCGCCAGATGTTCCGCAATTCATGCATTCACGTTGAAGTTAGGAAATGAGATGAAAGAAAAACAGGCGACTGTTACGTCTTCTTGGTTTATCTATATTAGGATGGCATGTATATGTATGTATGTATGTATGTATGTATGTATGTATGTATGTATGTATGTATGTATGTATGTATGTATGTATGTATGTATGTATGTATGTATGTATGTATGTATGTATGTATGTATGTATGTATGTATGTATGTATGTATGTATGTATGTATGTATGTATGAATGTATGTATGTATGTATGTATGTATGTATGTATGTATGTATGTATGTATGTATGTATGTATGTATGTATGTATGTATGTATATTAGGACGGCATGTCTGAATATACATTGCTATTGTAATGGTTCTCACCTATAAGACCACATCCCTTCGTCATTGCATCCTTTAACTTAACGCTAGATAACTGAACGCTACTGCAGGTGGGTTCGCAAATGAAGCAGCGAGATGAATGTCAGCGCCAATAAGTGGTCAGTTAACGAGCACCACACGGTTTCAATCGACAAGAAGCTCGATCATTCTCGAAATGTACCGGTTCTTTGCCGAACCGATAGTGCCATAAGACTGCCATACTTAAGTACGGATTTGGATCATTGCTGCAGCTGCGCTTAGTGCTTCTTTTCTTTTTAAAGGAACATTTGTTCGAGAAAGCGAACACATCTGTCGATGTTGTTTCACTACGTGTCGAGAAAAAACAATGACAAATAAGGAGGGCTCTTTGAGACGAGAAGTCTAAGAAAATATCAACTTTGCGTTTACTCATTAAAGAATGAATGGTAATAAAAAGTGCTTGTGGATATGGTTGGCGGAACATTAACCTTTAATAATATGCCCGCGAGCATGTTACCGAGACTGCGGTGACTCTTCGCTGCCCAACACAACATAGTAGGATAAGCTTGCCACCCATTTCATGTGCACTGAATGAACGGCCTATGCCAACAGTGCGCGCAGAGACTGAATCCTTTAGTTCGTGAAGCTGTTTGTCCTTCCCCGCCAGTTTCACCCGCTTTCCTTCGCAGCCCTTCAATATCTCAATGGCTTATGTTGAAGTCACTACGAAGAGTTGTCGAGCTCCTCCTGCACCTAAAGTTCCTTCGATTCAATGAACTACGGAGAACGCGCTACTGAAGTGGCGATTCACAGCAGGTCTCCCTCAATTAGCGCACGTTTAGGAGGGAGGAATCGGAGCGCTTTGGAAGCGGACCGGGTCAATTAGTCAGGGAGTCACGTTCTCCTGGGAGCAGAAAGCGCTGACGATGTGCTAAGTGTCACGGGTCATTGCCGCGGCCTGGTTTCAGTGTCAGCTGCATGCTCTTATGGGAAACACAGCCCTCTGCCATTTCCTATTTTTCCAGGCGTAACGATGTAGCATCTGCATGGTGATCATTAGCGAGACACAAACTCCAGTTGCATATATGCGTAAGTCCTCTGTTCTTCTTTGTTTAATTCTTGCCAATTGTTTTCATTTATGTTTAACCTGGTCTATATTTCCATCTTTCCATCAATAATATATAATTAAATAATTAATTAATTCATTCATTCATTCATTCATTGTAACTGTGGGGTACAGTATTGTCAACGTTAAAAGACATGCTTTGCGACATTAAGTACTATTGGTGCATGAAAGAGGGAGAGAGAGAAAGATGCTAGCTTTAATGATACTTTAAAAAATTAAATTATGAGGTTTAACGGGCCAAAATTATGAGGCATGGCGCAGTTGGGGACTCCGGAAATTTCGACCACCTGGGGTTCTTTAACGCGCACCTAAAAGTATTTTCGCATTTCGCCCCCATCGAAATGCGGTGAATTCAGTGAAACCGCATTCACCGCATTCGGTGAATGCGGGGAAAAGTGAATTCTAACTTAGGTGCACATTCTGCGTATATGACATGCTATAGCCAGGAAGTCGTCGCGGCGCTCAGCCGACGCGATTGACAACGGACTAGGCAAGCGCGCCGTGTCTCTCGATCTCAATCAAAAAAGCCAGTCGTCGCGATAACTGCATGTGATTTTATCACTTGCCGCTATCCGTAAGAGCTTGAAAATCGCAAACACTGCCAGAACCATGGTATGTTCAATAAGACGTGAGGCGAAAGGACGCTTAAGATGGCTTGTTCACCAGAACATGATTCCGAGCCTATGCGGAGCGTGTTTAGCGTGCGTTTTTAATATAGCAAACGCTGCGAGAGCCATGGTACGCTCAATAAGACGTGAGGTGCGAGGATGCTTAAAATGGTTTGTTCACCAGCCCATGATTCCGAGCCTATGCGGTGCGTGCTTAGCGTGTGTTTTGTGTGTTCGAATTTATTCATTTTGGCAGTCTACTGTGTACGGAATGCTGTTTAAATAAGGAGTCGCACAACAGAAGGCACCATTTTGCTGGCGGCATGCTTTCGTTGGAAATAAGCCGCGCGCTTGACGGTGGCTCGCCTATGGGTCATCTGCAACCACTGAAGTTACGTGCAGCACCAGTGCTAGTACGAAACCAGACAGTACAAGAGCACCATGCCGCCCGATCATCGGCTCAGAAGGCAGTACAGGCTCTTTTGTGCTTTCTCAGAACTTCTGGGTTGCGCGAGTGGCTTCAACTCAAGTGCTGTCCGTACACGTATCTACACCTTCTCTCTCTCTTCTCAGGAGGAGGAGGAGGAAAGCAAGGAGCAATTAAGGCCTTTAACTGTGTACGCTGTGGTGCGCACCATACGTCTTAGAAGCTGGAGAGTCACTTGGAATTGAAAATTATTTTAAAGATGTACAATTGTGGTTTCTCCTTGTTTTAAATAGTCATATGGTAGCCTCTGATAGGTATTTGATATTTGGATTAGGGTGCCTCAATCTATTTGCCAACCAAGTATGTTAGTGGAGGTACAGATGCTTTCAATGCAAAGAACTGAGAGCATCTGAGTAGAACACTTGTTCATCAATTGGCGGATGTGAACACATAGTGTTAAGCAAAAGCCCTTTATTTTCATGGCTTCTGTAGACATAATTTTATAAGGCAAGAAAAAGTTGAAGTATTTTTGCACATGGTAAATTTCTAGACTGAAGATGAAGTGCACAGTGAGACGTTGTATTAATCTTCCCAGACACATATGTACTTGTTTTGTGACGAAGATTCCTTGAAGTGCGATAATTTTTCTTACTTAGGGCATCTTGGCCACTTCAGTAGGAAAAAAGCTTTGGTCTCAAGTGGTTGGTTCATTGTGCAAGTATATGCATAGTCACATGCAAAATCCACGTGCATGCAAGGGATATGTGAAAAACGATAATGCCATTCTCAATCTGTGCTCCGCTTCCTTGTCTTTCTCGTGTACTTCCCTGTCTGTACTTATGCTAATGTCACCTTTGATGCATCATATTCATCACCATCTGAAGCCGTGCTATACTTTACTTAGATTGCATATTCAGCGAGTCACAATAATTGATCATGTAATTACGCAAGCTGCTCAGAAGTATAGCATTTCTACCGTAATGGGAATGAAAAGCTACCATATATGGCAAGAAATTTGATGCACAATATTTTAATGCCAATGATCCTTGCAGATTTATACTCCCCTCCTACACACTAGATAACATTGTAACTTTATTTTATTTATTTGCGACAAAGTAACGGATCAATCCCAACAGCACAAGGAAACTAATTTCGTGAGGAGGCCAACCGAATAGGAAATATGATGCACCTTGGTACCGCTTTGAGACCGGGCAGGATATTGCTGCAGAACCCCGACAAGCCAGACTTATAAATAATGGGGCGCAGTCCATACATTATTAAGTATGTGAAATATAAGCAAAGCTAGCTAGACCTGCGGCCTCACGTGAGAATATACATCCATACACTGTACACGTCATTATCAAATGAGCGTTTGTCTTAGAATATGGCACACGAAAAAAGTTTCTTGCACAATTTATCTACATTACCAGCCCCATGCTTAGCAGCTCCTCTGGTAACCTCTGCCATAATAATGCACGCGTTTTGTGCCAGAAATGCCTTTGCTGGCCAGTAATGTGGCGCATATTTTTCTTCAATCATAGTGTCAATACTTTGTGAGTTTGCACAAGTTCGTTCCATGCTTAACTTTCCATTGTATACTTTATTTTGGAAAAGAAGGAGCCAATTGAAGTTAAAGGATATTTCTACACTGTAATACTGATGAAACTTTAGAGAATATACCTATGTTTTATTACAAGATGTGTTCAAAGTTCATTGTAAACTGATTTTATGTGTTTGTCAGTATATTTCTGAATATATTCAGTATGTCTTCTTTATGATCAATAAGGATTTTGACCTTTTGAGAGAAAATATTTCATTTGAGTAACTCGGCGACTAAAGATCACATCCGATTCACCAAGCATAAGTGTAGGAGCTGCTTCTGAAGGAATCAAATATTTCCCACGTGTAAGTATTACGAATCCCTTCTAACGTGACCATGGATATACATCGTGCTTTCACGGTATTGGGAAGAGTACTAGCACTCTGTTTTGAAGGAATAGAAGCACTGTGTTTGGGGAGTACAAAGACTTGGTTTGGAGGAGTAGAAGTACTCGGTTTCGAGGACTAGAAGCACTGGACATGGGCGGGTACATTACCTCTGTGGGCAGAGTATTAGCAGTCTGCGGAAGGTTACTAGCACCGCTGCGTTGCGGTGGAGTAATAAAACCCTGTGTGGGGGGGGGGGGGGGGCGAGTTGTCCTACTCTCTCTCAAAGACGGTCGATCTACTCTTCAAAAGAGAGTGCCGGGAACTCTGTTTTCAGTGAAGAACAAAAGACGGCTATCAAAATCGGCAGTAACAGCTCATAAATTGTCTCAGATCAGCGGTTCGTTTAGGACTTCTTTCGAAGCTAATACCAATCGCAAACGAAAATCGACGTTGTGGCAGTCCTAAGCATACTACTGAATATGGATAACTTTTTTTTCTCTCATACAGGCGTAACTTTTAGTCGCAGTTTCACATCTCTGTGAAACTAAAACTGCGCCTACATCTTGACATAGCAAATTATCCACAGATTTCCATGTGCTGGCGTTGCGCAGTGGTAATGTACCGGGTTTCGGATCTGGAGGTCAGACAATGGAAACCTGGTATAAACATTTTTATTTTTACTTTTTTTTTCATATTTTTTGATAGCACTAAGACGCTCTCTGTTCCTCTCCGCATAGAAAAAATATACACGGTTGCCAGGCATGCAAGACACGCTCGGGCGGAGCAATTGCCGGCCTTAATCGCCAGGCTGAACCCGCATGTTGCTACAATTCACCACAACCATCACCACAACCACGTATTTCACGCTCGATAGCTGTCTTTCGCACCAGTACCCAGCGCCTCTCAGTATTCGGCGGCTGCCCGGCGCCCCAGCATCCAGCGCAAGACACTGAGCCAATAATCCGGCATGGCAGTGGACGCTGGATACTTGGCTTTGCAGTAGGGTATATACAGACGACGAAACGCTGTCGGGTCGTGGTGGCGACGAATTAAAGGTTGCAGCTTCCAAAGGGATCCTTTTCAAAGGTACGAAGATTATTACGGCAAGCACACGGTGCAGCTTTTCGGCCATGCTAATTGTCCACCAGGCATCTATAATGATTATATGTATTAGTACGTGTGTAAAAGTCAGATTTTGTTTCTCTTCTGCAATACACCTAACAACTTTTTTGTGCTTCTTGGGAGATTGTGGTATCTTTTGCACTGGTCTAAGTGTTGGGTCACTCACATTACGTCTGGACAGGCGCGTTCCCTTAAAAAAAGAAAGAAAATAAACAGGATATCTTACTGATGGAATATTATTAAACGTATGAAATGACTTGCCGCTTCCTCAACTACTTTATCTTTTGCAATGTGCTGAAATAGCAAATTAAAACTGAGATAGGCTGCCTTTCTTTATTTGTGCACAAATAGCCATTGTGGGGTATTGCTGACAATGCTAAGACCATCAGTATTTCCAGTCATAGTGTTAAAAACACGTCTGTAGCTCCAAAATGAGTTTTATTATTTATTTAAAGTCATCATCACAATGATGTGTCAAAATATATTGTTGCGAAGAGCTATATTGTGATGCCGAGGATTCATTAGCCACCTAGGCATTGTAGCTTCCGTTGATAATTGCTAAACTTCTATGTGTTGAGTGCACATCTCATTGTCAGGCCTTGCGTAGACGCTTCAACGACACCAAATAATTGTCTACGGGGCGAAACCGTGGCCCGACAATCTGGCAGTGTACCAGCTTGTAAATTACAAGACGCGAATTGGATACGCAAGCTGTATTGGCCAAAGTTCTGCGAGCCTTGCAATCAGCACTACCAGAAAAAGCACAAAGAACTAGTACTTAATGCAAAGTACGCAGATGCGGCTGTAGAATTCCCACCTTCCTAAAAAGAGCAGAGATTGTCAAAGGTGCACAATTTCTTGAAACGTTCTGATGCGCAGTAAAAGGTGTTGCTGCTCATTGAACACCGCTGCTATCTCCTGTCATTGAAAAGCTTTCTCCGCCAACTTCTGAAAGCTAAATAGCCATTTCTGTATATGCCCTAAATGAATCTGATGCATAGTGTACCTTATGGTTCACAAAAAAAACTGAGGAAATTTTCAGCCACTAATGCTAGACTCTTGATCTGCTGCTCATTTCTTCGTTCACTCGCCCCCGCGGAGCAGGTACGTAGTCGCTCTGGAAAGCTCCGCAAAACCTTGCTTCTTCGCCAAATTTCCTTGCATATTATTGGGGGCTTTTGAACCCTAGCGCCTTTCAACACCGGGCTGACAAGAGAAGAAAAATGCGTCGAGGAGTCTACCAACCATGATATCATATGAGACAACGAGGCGAGCGCTGACAACAAAATACGACACCACAGAAAATTTTTAACAATAAAATAAAAGCCCAAGATGGTTTACTTGACGACCAAGACTAACCGAGATCGTAGATGTGGAGGGCAATAATCTCTTGGTAACAGCGACGGAGTTATAATTTCAAGGAAATTGCATCCTCCTCAAGTACCTCGGGGCATACTCTCGCTACGCTGCCGCTTCTGAGACGCAAGGACATGCGCAGTCTTTGTTCGCGTGAGCGCGAAAGAAACAATAAATGCTTAGCTTATCTTAGTTCGCGTGGTTAAGTTGTAGCCTGGTGACGTATAACGCCACACTCCTGGCCGTTTAAGCCTCCTATAAGCACGCGTGATATTATTAACCAGCGAAAAATAAATGCGCATATAGCACATGCACCGACAGCAAGGGAAATAGCGCTCAGAGTACGCCGAGAGGGCACGCGTGCTTCGGGTCTTTCTACTTTGAGATTCCGTCCTTGCCTGAACGGATGCGCGCGCGAGATAGACGAGGGCGATAGTTTGGCCGCTTCGCGATTCTCGTTCAAAGAGGCGAACGGTGTTTTGAGCGCTGCTGTCTACTTCCAAAGCGCTGTTCTGGTGACGTGAAAGGAAACAAACTCCGCCATACGCCGTTGTCGCGCATTTCATCCGTCGCGCCCTTTTCATTTGGGGGCGAGACTCCATGCATAACACGCTGAGCCCTAACGTGGATTCAGGCGGCAAACTTTAGTACATGGCGACTGACCTGGAGGGTGGAAAGCCAGGCTATGTTGCTCCGGGGACAACCTTAATGTTCACGCTAACTCGAGAACTCTGCCCTGGTGGGAAATAATTTCCAGCCCAGCTAGCACGAAGAATTGTTGTGTTTATTTTTTTTTGTTATTGTCCAGCTTCTAGGTCTTTATACATCTCGCATGAAGAAGCACTGAAGTTTAACCCATATTCCTTTTTCTGGAGCTGTGTCTTTCGCCTATTCAATTAAAGCCGCCAGATGCCTCCGTGCCGCTTCCAAAGAAAGGCGACTGTGTTGTCGGAAAGGCCGGAATATGTAAGAGGGATCGGTTAACGGGTGTGATCCGAGAAAGGACAGAGACATGGGAAGAACATGTTGCATGGGGTCGCAAAGGCTACGCCAGTGAAGGTCTGGGAAATTGAAGATAGTGGAATGGTGCCGAGAAGCTGTAATAGGCTCGAATTTGCGAAGAATCGCTTCCGCTTAAGTTGTGAAAACGCAAAGTTCGCGCTTTTCTTTATATTTTGCTTACTTTGCCTATCGTGAGACGTTATCGGTCGTGCTACGACCGACCGACCGATCGCCTATCTCAGCGCGTTGAAATCGTTTCCCAGGTGCATAGTTGTATACAATCGTCAGCCCATCAAAATTACTGCGAATAAATTGCGATTTTTCTTTAGTGGGAAAAGTGTAATTGCTGACAAACCTTTTTATAAACTGGGGCGTGCGCGCTGTTGAGAAACTTTGCCTTCCGTCACTTCCGAGAGAGAGAGAGAGAGAGAGACAGAAGAAACTTTATCAATGAATGGTCGGGCAGTAAAAAAAATGCCTGAGGCTTTTGATTACAGTGCATCAACATGAAATCGGATGAGATCATCAAGAAGACGACAGAACAATTTTAGATTTACGGTATCACGGTGTTTTCTAAGATTGCCATTAGAAAAAAATTTCAGGAGCATTCCTCCATCATGTTTCACTTTTGTCTTACTGGTTTTAATTTCTTTAAGCCCACTTCAAAAGGTATGTCGCATGTTCAACACCCAGAATTGGGCGTCATTACGATGTTGAGAAGCAGTTGCAGGTTTAGAAAAGCGACTACTTTCAACAGTTATTTTTCAAAATTGAGCTCACCCAGTGGCTCAACAAACAAGATCGTCAAGGCTTGTCTACTCACAAACCAGTACCAATCCTCAGACTCAGCCCAGGAGAAGGCAGAAGAGGTGCTCCTGGAAGAAGTAAAATCCGGACCTCCAAGTCTACCAGAAACTTGAAGTTTATTGCCTGAAATTAACAGACTACGTTCGCCGCACGATGTAGAGCACCTCAACTGCATGTTCCGAGTCCTCAATACGCAAACATTTTATTCTGTACCCATAAAGCAGCTGTGTGCCGAATGTGCTGTTGTAGAAGTATCCTAGAAAACCATTTTTAAATGAAAGGTGTGTCCTGAATTTTTAAATGTATCTTGTTTTGTAGCTACGTATATCTAATACTATAGTTTCTTTTCTTTCTTCAAGTGGCTGCAAATATGTCCATTACGCAAGTCTGGGCTAATTATTTATTGAAAATTTCTTCTTGGAATGAATTTATTTCGAAACACAAATTATCGTTAAACAAATTAATATGCTATATCATTTGATAAACTGTTGTCTAAGTCGCCAGTTTTAATAGATTCCTGAAAAATGGTAATTTTTAAAGAGGTATGCATAATGGTGAACAGCCCTTCTGAAGGCCCTTGTCGGAGCGATGGAATGGTATCTGGCACAGCGCAGGAAAACACGCACACAAGAAGAAACGACAGATGAACACAAGCGCTGTCCGTCTGTCGTTTCTTGCGTCCGTGTTTTTCTGCGCTCTGCCAGATACTATTCTATGATGACCAACCAATAAGTCCATATCGCTGCCTTCGTCTTGTCGGAATACTCATGTCCAGCGTACTGATGTGTAGGACGCAATCGAGTATGGACATATGTCTATACATCGCTTAACTTGGTATTTGACGGCAATCAACTGAAGACAGCGCGGATTGCGCATCTCTAAGAAATCTAATTGGTGTGTGTATCGTAAATTGGACTGATATGGCGAGCATTCACAGTTTTATTCCGTCGTCACCTCATCTTTTACTCCTTTTTCTTTCTCTCCCTGACCCTTCCTTTGGAGTAGCAGGCTAGGGAGAAGCTTCTCGGGCTGACGCCTCCACATTTCCTATCATTAAACGTTTTTGTCCACGCGAGCGCCAGCAACTACGTTGTAACTTTTATACTGTAAAGCAAGTACAACAGCTTCCTGATCGCAACCCCCCCCCCCCCCGCCCCCAACATGCTCCGGAACAATACTCCTCATTCAGAGTAACTGTGATAGGGATGTTACACGAGTTTTTAAACAAAGGCACGCCCATTCCATTAAATACCGTGACAGTCTTAGAATCTCGCGATATTGGGCAGAAATCTGAAGTTTTACGTGCTACGTCGTTACACATACCTACTTACAAGCCTTAACATGTGAAGCTCCCTTCACACAGAAATTATCATCATCATCATCATCATCATCATAATCAGCATCAAAAACAACAACAACAGCCTGGGTACGCCCACTGCAGGACAAAGGTCTCCCCTATACTTCTCCAACTACCCCGGTCGTGTACTAATTGTGGCCATGTTATCCCTGCAAACTTCTTAATCTCATTCCCCCACCTAACTTTCTGCCGCCCCCTGCTACGCTTCCTTTCCCTTGCAATCCAGTCCGTAACCCTTAGTGACCATCGGTTATCTTCCCTCCTCATTACTTGTCCTGCACATGCCCCTCCCCCCCAATTTCTTTTTCTTGATTTCAACTAAGATGTTATTAACTCGCATTTGTTCCCTCACCCAATCTGCTCTTTTCTTATTCCTCAACGTTAACCCTATCATTCTTCTTTCCATAGCTCGTTGCGTGGTCCTCAATTTAAGTAGAACCCTTTTCGTAAGCCTCCAGGTTTCTGCCCCGTACGTGAGCACCGGTAAGACACAGCTGTTATACACTTTTCTCTTGAGGGATAATAGCAACCTGCTGTTCACGACCTGAGAATGCCACCCCAGCCCATTCTTATTCTTCTGATTAGGTCAGCCTCAGGATCCGGATCCGCAGTCACTACCTGTCCTAAGTAGATGAATTCCCTTACCACTTCCAGCGCCTCGCTACCTATCATAAGCTGCTGTTCTCTCCCAAGACTGTTAAACATTGCTTTAGTTTTCAGCAAATTAATATTTAGACCCACCCTTCTACTTTGCCTCTCCAGGTCAGTGAGCATGCATTGCAGTCGGTCCCCTGAGTTACTAAGCAAGACAATATCATCAGCGAATCGCAAGTCCCTAAGGTAATCTCCATTAACTCTTATCCCCAATTCTTCCCAATCCAGGTCTCTGAATACCTTCTGTAAACACGTTGTGAATAGCATTGGAGAGATCGTATCTCTGTGCCTGACACTTTTCTTTGTTAGGATTTTGTTGCTTTCTTTATAGAGGACTACGGTGGCTGTGGAGCCGCTATAGATATCTTTCAGTATTTTTACACATGGCTCGTCAATTCTGATTCCGTTATGCCTCCATGACTGCTGAGGCTTCGACAGCAATGTCGATGAAATTCAATTCAATGACAGCAATTCAATTAAAGCTATATATAAGGGTTGGTTATATTCCGCACATTTCTCTATCACCTGATTGATAGTGTGATTATGGTCTATTGTTGAGTAGCTTTTACGGAATCCTGCCGACTCCTTTGGTTGATAAAAGTCTAAGGTGTTCCTGATTCTGTTTGCGATTATCTTAGTAAATACTTTGTAGGTGACGGACAGTAAGCTGATTGGTCTATAATTTTTCAAGTCTTTGGCGTCTGCTTTCTTATGGATTAGGATTATGTTAGCATTCGTCGAAGAATCCGGTACGCTCGAAGCAATGAGGCATTGAGTATACAGGGTGGCCACTTTTTCTAGAACAATCTGCCCACCATCCTTCAACAAATCTGCTGTTACCTGATCCTCCCCAGCTGCTTTCCCCGTTTGCATAGCTCCCAAGGCTTTCTTTACTTCTTGCGGCGTTACTTGTGGGATTTAAAATTCCTCGAGACTATTATCTCTTCCATTATCATCGTGGGTGCCACTGGTACTGTATAAATAACTATAGAACACCTCAGCCACTGGAACGATCTCATCTATATTAGTAATGATATCGCCGGCTTTGTCTCTTAACGCATAGATCTGATTGTTGCCTATTCCTAGTTTCTTCTTCACTGCTTTTAGGCTTCCTCCGTTCCTGAGAGCATGTTATATTCTATCCATACTATACTTCCTTATGTTAGCTGTCTTACGATTGGTGGTTAACTTGGAAAGTTCTGCGAGTTCTATTCTAGCTGTAGGGTTAGAGGCTTTGATACATTGGCGTTTTTTGATCAGATCTTTCGTATGCGGCGATAGCTTACTGGCGTCCTGTCTAACGGAGTTGCCACCGACTTCTATTACGTATTCCTTACTGACGTCTATAAGATAGTCGTTCATATCTTGAACACTCAGGTTCTCTTCCCGAGTTAAGGCCGAATACCTGTTCTATAGCTTGATCCGGAATTCCTCTATTTTCCCTCGTACCGCTAACTCCTTGATCGGCTTCTTAGGTACCAGTTTCTTCCGTTCCCTCCTCAAGTTTAGGCTAATTCGTGTTCTTACCATCCTATGGTCACTGCAACGCACCTGGCCGAGCACGTCCACATCTTGTATGATGCCAGGGTTATCGCAGAGTATAAATCCGATTGCATTACTAGTCTCGCCATTCGGGCTCCTCCACGTCCACTTTTTTCTATCCCGCTTGCAGAAGAGCGTATTGAATGTCCGCATATTATTCTGTTCTGCAAACTCTACTAAAATCTCTCCCGTACTATTCCTAGAGCCTATGCCATATTCCCTCACTGACTTGTCTCCAGCTTGCTTCTTGCCTACCCTGGCATTGAAGTCGCCCATCAGTATGGTGTATTTAGTTTTGACTTTACCCATCGTCGATTCCACGTCTTCATATAAGCTTTAGACTTCCTTGTCATCATGACTCGATGTAGGCCGGTACGACCTTTAATTTATACCTGTTATTAAGGTTCACAACAGGACCTGCCACCCTCTCGTTAATGCTATAGAAGTCCTGTATGTTACCAGCTATATCCTTATTAATCAGGAATCCGACTCCTATTTCTCGTCTCTCCGCGAAGCCCCGGTAGCACAGGACGTGCCCACTTTTCAGCACGGTCTACGCTTCTTTCGTCCTCCTAACTTTACTGAGCCCTACTAAATTCCATTTACTGCCCTCTAATTCCTCCAATAGTGCTAGACTCACCTCGCTAGATGACGTTCTAGCATTAAACGTTGCCAAGTTCAGATTCCAATAGCGGCCTTTCCGGAACCAGGGATTCTTATCACCCTCTGCTGCGTCGCAGGTCTGACCGCCACCGTGGTCAGTTGTTTCGCAGTTGCTGGAGACTGAGGGCCGGGGTTTGATTGTAGTGTTCATATAGGACGTTGTGGCCATGTACTGTACCAGGGTGGCCAAACCTGCTCTGGTGAGGGAGTGCGTTACCGGTTCTGGTCAGCGGGATCAGGCCACACACCAAGCCTGTTTATGCAATTTTATCAACACACGGATTTTTTTTTAATCTGGTAGAAAATTGCGCAGCACCGGGATTCGAACCACGGTCCTCTTGCATGTGAGACGGATGTTCTACCTTTACGCCATCGCTGCACCTTATACTTACTTACTGCACACTTCTTATACGGAACTAAACGTGCCTCCCATACGCAGTGTTCTTGTGGTCATGAAGACGAAGACATGCATCATCTACTCCTCGAGTGCACTAAATATGATCCACAACGAAGGGTATTGCAAGCAAATTTTATTACTTTTAGATAAAAGGCCATTCATTCTAAAGAATGAAAATATACCTGGTGCATGACTTACAGCGGGCCTTCTTGCTTTGAAAAAGTTTTTCGAGGGCACCAACATTGTGGGAAAATATTTGGGAAGGCTGGGTAGCTTGGGGAGGGAGAGGGGGATGAGGACATTTAGTGATTTCCCGCTGACACTGTCTGATGGCATCATAGGTGGCGCCGAGGCGACGCGCTGACGTAAAATGACTTATAAAGTGTCGATACTGTACATTCATAAATTATACGAGAAATTTGACAGTTTGCATCAGAAGTTTGTGAGCTGGGAGAGCTAAGCAGTATCTGAACATTTCCGCAGACAGTGTACGCAATCTGTAACTAAGACCTACAACCAGGGATAACGCATGGGAACAACATAGTGCTGCACTACTTTACTGCCTGTAGACAAATACTGAGCTGGAATACAGCATTATCGCGAAACGCTCCCCGTAAACTTTACAGGCTGATTTTACCGTCCTGACTCACAGAAAGTTAGATCATATGTAAACACTTGGACCATCAAAACAAAGTATTACGAGAAAGCACGCCATGAATGCAATCACGTAATTCGAGGCTCTTAGGAATTGTCATTCCTTTGTATTCCGTGGAGGAACATTGTCGAGTAATAAATGTGCCATCCGACAAGCACACTCGGAATGTCTTGTAGCACTGAAGCGCGAAAAGAAACCTTGTAGCATATCCCCAGTCTCCCGCAGAGTCAACATTTTAAGCACTTGCAAAACCACGTTATCGCACAGTTCATAATTAGAGGTCACAATTTTAGAGACTGCTCATGAAGAGCTTCGGGCACTAACAGCACAGAGCCACTTTTTTGTAGCTTTAGTAATTGCGTCTTGATTTTGCACCTTTAAGCACGCAGAATCCCGACTGCGCCATTTACGGCGCTGTCTGCAAAGTTTGCGAATGCTGCGCCTAGCAAGAATATACTTTCGGTGGTGTAGTTAAGATGCTTTACTACTCCTAAGGGGGACAAAAAGGGGCAGAAATTTTAGTATACATAAGAGGGAGCACTGTCTCTTTTCTGATTATTAGTTGGGTTCTTTGCTCTGGGAATAACACTACTTCCATATAGACAGTGCTCTAACATACTGAGGACAAGGCCAAGGTCGAATGAGATACTGAAAGGCGGAGCAATAGCTGTGAGTCAAAGTAGGGCTCGGTCTTCGTTCCCTTTTCCTCCTTTTTCTGTCGCACGTATCGCTAAACAAGCGGTTCGCGCTCGGCGAACGGGCTCTTGGTTTACCCAGACTCCGCTAGCGTGGAAACTGGCACACGACAAGGGAAGTTGAGTGTGCTGTGCCTACACTCGGTTTAGGCTAATTCTATTAGGCCAGAAACTTGGCGCTCATGGAGACGCTCCTGGTTATTGTCACTAGAAGTCGACTGAGGACACCTCTGCAGAAACTCTGCAAAAGGAGGCTTCACCGAACTGCATGGGAGCACCTCTCCCTTTATGTGCTTGCACATTTTCGCCCTCGCGCGGAATGTCGACGATGTCGCACTCCCAGGAAATACATGTTCGCATAAGAAAAGCGTTTCGGTGAAGAACTTGCGCATGGCATGCATTTATACCGTTTTCACGCAACAAGTGTTGTTCATCTAGCAAACGCGCAGACGCGAATACCTGGTGATGACGTTATTGCTGAAGTGGCATAGTACGCCCGTTTAGTGTTCTTTTGGTGTCACCTAAACTGGAGGTATACCTGACATAAGCTGTTAAAATTTAGTTGGCAAGCATTCGTGGTATTCTCGAGCTCAGAATTCTACAGCTAGAGATGGGCTAATGTTAAAGGTGTTCGCATTGTAACGTCAGGAATGAAGATTCGCAACGTCACACTTTTGTGCGGTTGCATAGCTGAGTGCAAACTATGGGACTTTGTTCACTCATTGCACGCTTGAGGGTAGCTAAATAGCAGTCGCAGAAGCGTCCCATCACGTGGCCTTTTTCGTTTTTCGCGGGGTATTATTTGAAAAACAGGAATATTTTAACACGAGAATAATGCTCGACTTCGAAGTTATTTGAAACGCTCTGCATCTTTATAATTTACATGTTATCGATTCCATAAATAAATAGAGGTTGGCCAAATAAAAACAGTTAATAATAATACTTAATTATGAAAAATACTGGTAAGTAAACACGACTACCGATCATATGCAGTAGGCACGCTTTCGCTAGAGCACCTAGTTTTTTTTTTTTTTTTTTAATCTAGATCCAAGTTAGCAGGGACTCCCGGTATATGATGTGAAGTTCGTCCTGAGCTTTACACAAGAGGCGGTTTTACCCTTTAGAACACGCTTATTATTTCAAGAACGTCAAGGACTCTAGTGTCTTGCTCAAGCCGAGAAATCAACTAGGCTTCGGACTTACAAGACACTTTTTAGCTTGTATTCTTTGGCAGTCTGTTCTTTGCGCCTGGATTTATGTGGTGTGAACTGGTCGCAGGCGGTTTCTGACAACCTTGCGGCAACACCAGTAGCATCAAAGTCCATGTTATCAAAAGCACTATTGCACTTTGCCTTTGCACGTTTGGTTAAAATATCCACGAACCAAGGTACCGGGAAGATTTGGAAACTGGGGTAGTCAGTCGTTGTAGGGCTGCCCCACTCGTCGTAGCAGGTGGCATAGCTGCGTTTACCGCAAGAATAGACGGCAAAAATGGGCGTTTCACATTCGATAAGTGCAAGGTGCCTGCCACTCTCTTCAGTTTTCGCGATAGTTCCCAACGCGAGAAGTTATTTTGTGTTTTCAGACACTTGACTTCTATCGTGAGCATATTCGGACTGTTTAAAATAAAAGAAAACATACGCACCACTTTCGACGGAAGAGAACGTCACCGTTCGGGGCTGTCTCGCTGAAATGCTGCTCTGTTAGGCTCCCTGGTTGTGCAGCACCGTCGTTTTCACGTTGGTTGGATGGCCACCGAAAACAGAACGGCCTCCCGTTTTCCATAAAAGACGTTGTAGTCTTCTGGGCGCACGTTGATGTACTTGCAAGGAAAGCGCTTCTTGCAGCCGCCAGAACACTGCAAGAACTGTTGTTTGACGTAAGCGCGAGTCGAGCAAGACTGGCGGCAACGCTTTTCCAGGAAAGTGTTCGATACAGGAATTCTGCGACTCTTCACCCATGGCTGCAGCGGAGCGCGTTATCACTGAGTCTGCCCGTTCGCAGTGCACGGCACGTGATCCCTGGGTAAGGTGTAACTAGTCTTAGACGGGACAGATCGCTGTTCAGACATGACCACTGGCGGCCACGTATACATTGCTTGCTATGGTATGGCCAATTACTCGTTTGGCTAAAGGTTATTTCTATATGTATATATTTAGAAACGGGCAACGCGGAAGTAGACGACAGATCACATACGACGTTTGACGTAGCTGGGCAGGAATTTAGGCGCAAATTTGCAATATACAAAATAAATCTGCTCATTAAGTCCTAGGGATGACTAGGGTTAACGTGTGCTTCTTCACGTGAAGGTATGCTGGGTGTGGGTCCGATATGGTGTTTATAGAGATCCAGCCTGAGACGTATTTCCTATGGCGTGAAGCGATGTTGTAATGGGAAATACGAGAGGAGAGGCAACAGCTATGATTGCGATGCGTGCACATGGGTTCGGAATTTTCAGCCCCAGTATATGTCATGCGAGAAGATTGAGTTGTTGTCGGATGTCGCAGCTTACAGTCTTAGGGAAAATACCTGCTGACTTACAGGGTGGAATCACATAAATTCTACTTGGAACAGCTCGGTGACTACAAGCCATCATCCCTAAAACGATGAAAAAAATCACCGGCGATTACGACATTGCTTAACAGGAAATGTGAGCGCAGCTCCATACGGGCTTTCATTTCGCGATATATATATATATATATATATATATATATATATATATATATATATATAGACACAAGCGACAGACAGAACAAAAGCGTGAATACAAACTTCGCAAACTCGCGCGCACACACAGTGTGTACGCGCAAGGTTGTAATGTTTGTATTCACTCTTGTTTTCTTTCTCTCTTCTTCCTTGTTCTACACATAAAGATGTGTTAATTGAACTGTGTGTGCTTCTAATTGCACTCTTGGTGAAGGCCGGAACGTCATAATTTCCTGTTATTTTTCCTACGTACTTCTATTTTGTAAACTATATATATATATATATATATATATATATATTGACTGGCACGGACAATTCGTCTGGTTGAGCACATTGCAAACGGAGCGAAGTGTAGTGCGACGGCCTCGCTAATCGGGAGATCGCCAGAGGCAGCGCGTGAGTGATGCGTAGGTGCAATTCACAGCAGCCGCCACAGATGCGCCTCCGTTCATGCAGCGCTTTGTTTCCATATACGGCGTCTGTGAACGCGCTCGCGGCATGCCGTCGGTGAACATGCGACCACGTGGTACTCCGGCGCCATCTCGTCGCCTTCGTGGCCGCAATGCTCGCCTTGCTCGGTAGTACGCTTTTATTCTCATACTTCGCCATACTCTCCTACCCCGCTTTTCGCCTCCTGGTTCCGCTGCAACATCGTCGTCCGCTTTCCTCCTCGCGATCTTTTCACCATCACCGTCTTTCATCCCCCGCTGCGATCCACGCTCACTCTTTTAACCTTAACTGTGTTTGCTCGCTCGTTTACGCCGAGTGACAACGGTGAAACGAAACGCAGGAACGCCCACCCAAGAGATGCGCTCTAACAGGAAGAAGAGGTAAATGGGGAGGAGCCCCCTTAGAGAACGAAAGACAGTAAAATTATTTCTTATAACGCTTTGGTTTGATCATCCTTCTAAATATAGCCCGTGATCATGAAGATGATGGTGGCGAGGTGCATTACATCACATGCAACCGCCACGCCTAGTTGTAAATGACGCTTGCCTGGTGAACTGGTGGTAGCGATAAAATTTTAAGGTATAAATTATAAGGCCTTCACAAGCACCTATTTATTTCGCATCGAAGTGGCCGACAACCTTACATGCAATGACTGTGCCTGCGAGGAGACAATTGCGCATTTTACTACTGAATTTCCTCGTTTCAGTTCGCTTAGGAGAGAACTTTCAACTGCATTAGAGAGACTGGACAAACGCCTTATGAAGAAAACCAGGATCCTCGAACAGTGGTCTAGAACATTTTCATAACAGAAGGCGTTGGACGCATTGTTGTGTTTTTTGAGGTCAATCAGACTTAGTGACGGACTTCGAGGGGTGTCGCGGGCCATGTTGCAATCATGTGAAGTATTTTTTTCTATACCTTTTTTATGATCTATAATTCGCTTTACATCCTTGCCCCAACCCAGGATAGCCAGCCGGTATGCATTCGCTAAGATCCCTGTCTTTTCTCTCTTTCTGTCGCTCTTGCCCTGTGAACCATTAATGTCCAGCGTCACGTCGGTTATGTATACTGCTCTTCTCTATGGCAGCGTCCAAAAGCATGTTTCCAGAAACCCGCAATGCACAAAGCACAGATGACTGCAGTGACGCCGGCAATGATGCCAATGTGACTTATTACTGCGAACTGTCGTAATTCTATTGCGCCGCAGTGACGCGAAAGAAACAATCGATCGACCAGCCTGCGGCAAATCGGCGCTAATCGAAATAGTGCTTTGGTACTAGTACTAGCATCGGCGCTTCCGCAAGAAATCTGCGCCCTGTTTAGATTAGCATCCATGCAGTCATGTTGATCTTCAGATATTGTATTGGACACAGAAATTGTATGCGTGCTTAAAGTGGAAAGAGCGGGAGACAGCCGTCTAAATCAACACTAACAATTCACACTGTATCCCAAGTAACCGCTGACGATTCCCGAATTCCTTAGCTGAAATAGATATCGTAAAGTTAAATCAATGTTGCAGGGCTTCACAGAGTCTTGTTTTTCGTTAAATAAAATCTTTTTTTTTGTTCTACAGAGGCACTAATTCGCGCTGCGGAGTGAAAAGACCCGTTAACTATCAAAGTGAGAAATGTGCCCGCCAGTAAAGACACCGCTTTTTACTGTTCACATGCAGCGGACGGACGGACGGATGGATGGGTGGACGTATGGATGGATGGATGGATAAATGGATCGATGGATGGATAGATGGATGGATGGATGGATGGATGGATGGATGGATGGATGGATGGATGGATGGATGGATGGGTGAATGGATGGATGGATGGATGGATGGATGGATGGATGGATGGATGGATGGATGGATGGATGGATGGATGGATGGATGGGTTGGTGGTTGGGGGGGCTGGATGGATGCTATGAGCGTCCCCCTTGGAACAGGGCGGTAGGATGCGCCACCAAGCTCTTGTTATTATATTGCCTAATGCCCTACTTATGCTAAAAAAGAAAATTGTTGTAGAAACATGCAGTAGTCAGCATGGAAGCATTGCCATCAGACAAACTCCGCCAAATGCTGTACATAGGCCTAAAAGTTCGAGGATATAACCACCAAATGTACCGACCCATGGAGCATCCAAGCGGTACACACTACTTGAAAAATATGCACGTGTATATCTCCAAAGACCAACATTCTCTGTGCGACAATGACAATAACTTTATTACAAAACACTAGGGGAGACGACTGAACCCCGCGCCATAGGCAACGTGGTTCCATATTACCACCGCAGGGGAGACAATCGAAGCCGCGGAAGGTGTGAAGATCCTGCAGTGGAACCAGGTTACTGTTATTTCCGTACACCATATAAATTATTTACGAAAGAGTCTCCACCATCAACGGTACAGAAACAAACGTCATGACATTTATTTTTTCTCACGTTAGGATGCGACACTCAGCACACGCGCACCAGAACTCCCTGGAATTTTCTCCCTCCTTTTTCTAAGCTGATCACTGAGATAACTTGTTGTCCCCTGCGTGTTTGTGTTCACTTGGGGGAAAGTGGGGGATGTAAAAAGAAGAAAAGATGTTCCAGCGACGCGCACCAGAGAACGCGTGAAATATTAATGTTTTCCGTACCCAGACGCTGAGCGTGAAGGAAGTGCTTGTTAAATATCGGCATTTCATGGAGCCGAGTTTGCAATTATAGCAAAAACAAGACCAAAGGCAGATAAGGGAGCTGGGCGTTTCGCAAGGGCAATTGCAGTAAAATATTTCAGGAAAGAAACAGACAGAAACACTGAAACACAGAAACAAGACAGAAACAAGGCAGAAACTGAGGCTCAAGCAAGATATTGAGCGCTGTGCAACTCGCATTCTGTGTGCTCACAAGGCTTAATCGGGTACCAAGGGTACTGGCTTTTAGGCGCATCGCAGGCCGACGCTGCTTTGCTTACACTGCGTGAGGGCTCTGATCATCGTCATCATCATCATCATCAGCCTGGTTATGCCCACTGCAGGGCAAAGGCCTCTCCCATGCTTCTCCAACAACCCCGGTCATGTACTAATTGTGGCCATGCCGCCCCTGCAAACTTCTTAATCTCATCCGCCCACCTAACTGTCTGCCGCCCCCTGCTACGCTTCCCTTCCCTTGGGATCCAGTCCGTAACCCTTAATGACCATCGGTTATCTTCCCTCCTCATTACATGTCCTGCCCATGCCCATTTCTTTTTCTTGATTTCAACTAAGATGTCATTAACTCGCGTTTGTTCCCTCACCCAATCTGCTCTTTTCTTTCCCTTAACGTTACACCTATCATTCTTCTTTCCATAGCTCGTTGTGTCGTCCTCAATTTGAGTAGAACCCTTTTAGTAAGCCTCCAGGTTTCTGCCCCGTAGGTGAGTACTGGTAAGACACAGCTATTATATACTTTTCTCTTGAGGGATAATGGCAACCTGCTGTTCATGATTTGGGAATGCCTGCCAAACGCACCCCAGCCCATTCTTATTCTTCTGATTATTTCCGTCTCATGATCCGGATCCGCCGTCACTACCTGCCCTAAGTAGATGTATTCCCTTACGACTTCCAGTGCCTCGCTGCCGATTGTAAATTGCTGTTCTAGACTGTTAAGCATTACTTTAGTTTTCTGCAGATTAATTTTTAGACCCACTCTTCTGCTTTGCCTCTCCAGGTCAGTGAGCATGCATTGCAAATGGTCCCCTGAGTTACTAAGCAAGGCAATATCATCAGCGAATCGCAAGTTACTAAGGTATTCTCCATTAACTTTTATCCCCAATTCTTCCCAATCCAGGTCTCTGAATACCTCCTGTAAACACGCTGTGAATAGCATTGGAGATATCGTATCTCCCTGCCTGACGCCTTTCTGTATTGGGATTTTGTTGCTTGCTTTATGGAGGACTACGGTGGCTGTGGAGCCGCTATAGATATCTTCCAGTATTTTTACATATGGCTCATCTACACCCTGATTCCGTAATGCCTCCATGACTGCTGAGGTTTCGACTGAATCAAACGCTTTCTCGTAATCAATGAAAGCTATATATAAGGGTTGGTTATATTCTGCACATTTCTCTATCACTTGATTGATAGTGTGAATATGGTCTATTGTTGAGTAGCCTTTACGGAATCCTGCCTGGTCCTTTGGTTGACAGAAGTCTAAGGTGTTCCTGATTCTATTTGCAATTACCTTAGTAAATGCTTTGTAGGCAACGGACAGTAAGCTGATCGGTCTATAATTTTTCAAGTCTTTGGCGTCCCCTTTCTTATGGATTAGGATTATGTTAGCGTTCTTCCAAGATTGCGGTACGCTCGAGGTCATGAGGCATTGCGTATACAGGGTGGCCAGTTTCTCTAGAACAATCTGTCCACCATCCTTCAACAAATCTGCTGTTACCTGATCGTCCCCAGCTGCCTTCCCCCTTTGCATATCTCCTAAGGCTTTCTTTACTTCTTCCGGCGTTACCTTTGGGATTTCGAATTGCTCTAGACTATTTTCTCTTCCATTATCGTCGTGGATGCCACTGGTACTGTATAAATCTCTATAGAACTCCTCAGCCACTTGAACTATCTCATCCATATTAGTAATGATATTGCCGGTTTTGTCTCTTAACGCATACATCTGATTCTTGCCAATTCTGTCAGGCTCTGATAAGGCCTGACAATCGATTCACGAAAGGAAATTTTGGGAAATAGTTTACCGTGCAAATGTATAAAAAGGAAGAGGTGGATAATACGCTTGTAAGCTGTACTGATAACTAAGTGTGTTGCTGCGATGATTGCCAGGCTCGAAATTAATGCACAAATACACACAAAATAATTCTACATGTGCAATTCTGCTTGCGAAAATAATGTACAGTGGAGAATCCGAAGCAAAATGCCACGTGTTCAACCAAGGTTATAAATTCTGCTTACTACCATCCCCTTCTGCTGACTGGTTCGAAAAAGTTTCGCTAATGGGACACGTATTTTCACACACAAAAAAAAAAAAACAGCACAGCAGTCACGCAAAACTGGGCGACGTAGGCAAACAACCCTTCGCTTTAAAAATCATGGACGGTTCATCCATTAGTTTAAGTCATAGGGCTTCGACCATTTGTTAGCGTTAAGCAATGATTTAAAATCTAAGAGGATGAAAATGCCCAGAAGAGCACCCAATCACTACATGTTATTAGCTAAGGATAGAGAGAGAGAGCGGTGGTCATATGGGAACAATGAACAATGAGGTTTTTCTTTTTTTTTGTCGAAGGTGCAAGCATTGTAAATTGCCCTTATTATAGTACCTCCTGCTTAGGATATTTCAACTGTTCACCATAGAGAAAAAGAGAGAAAGAGAGATAAGACTAAAACAAAGAGAGGGAGGTTAACCAAAGAATACCTGTGGTTTGCTACACTAAACTTGGGAAGACGAAAGTGGATATGATACAATGGAAGGAACGAGGCAAGAAAGTCAAATAAGGAAAAGAACGATGTAGAACTGTCTTTGTGGATGATCTCACACAGTCCGCGAAGGTGCCGCATAGTTATAAATAATGTCAGCATTCGTCGTAAACAATGCAGAAAGTCATGCAGAAAGAAATGCTGCAAGGAAATGAACTTTTCTTTTGTGTGTGTGTGTTTAAACCAAGCATTGAGCGGGTATAGCTTCTGAGTAAGGTAACAGCCATAATTATCTTATTTTCACCACACAGCTACATATGTAGGCTACAATACTTCTGATGAATACATTCAACTAGCCTTTTAAATGTTTTTATGGAAATCCGAACGATATTTAATACGTTGTTGCCAAAACCCCGAAGATGTTGGAAGATTTCTTCGTTACGCAGAATTGAAGCTTCATTAAATAACAGGAAGTCCAAAGAAGACTGCACTTAATTTCGAGCAGTCTTCCATAACTTACGTTGCCTTCCTGTCATCGACAGGAAGTCTTTTCTCTCAGCCTTGTGCTATGACAATTTCCATATTTTTTGCAGCAGTATTGATGCCAAAAAAGATTCTGCAACAGCAGGAAAGAAACAGGCGATTACGCCGAGGAGATATGTCAAGGAAACTCATAATTTACTGTCCTACCCGCCGTGGTTGCCTAGTGGCTATAGTGTAGCACTGCTAAGCACGAGATCGCAGGATCGAATCTCGGCCACGGAGGCTGCATTTTGATCTGCGCAAAATGTAAGAATGCCCGTGTACTTAGAATAATGTGCACGTTAAAGAACCTCAGTTGGTCAGAATGTATCCTGAGTATGCCACTACAGCGTGCCCCAAAATCAGATCGTGGTTTTGGCACGTACCCCCAATTCAACTTTATTTAGTATGCTGTCCTCCAAGAAGCTTACGAAAATATTTTAGACGGAGACGCAATAGGTCACCTGTGGTTATCCTTCCCATCTTTCAATCTGTTATCCTATCATAAGTGATCACGAGAAACATTGGTGGGATAGATAACCCTGCTTATGCAACAAGAAATGCAGCTATGCAGTTGCACGAAAACCCGACAGCGCTGCTACGCCCTCTGGCTTTTGTCATTATTCTGTTGTTTTTTCTTCACTGGCGATACCTCTTCGCTACAGAAACATCCTCAGAAATAAAGAGAAGTCGGGGAAGAACACCACGGTGCAAAAAAAAAAATAGTCGCACGATATAAAAAAGTCCGAGAGAAATTGAAATTACGGTGAGGAGGAGAGTTCTGGCTTGGAAAACAAGGGGAGTGAGATAGAGATTTTGTGCATAAAATGAGGTCACAGAAAATCAAAAATATAAACAAAAGGAAGCCAGGCTAGTTATCAAGCAAAGTGTGAAGCCAAGTCCGAATAGCAAGGAAAAGAAAGTCACCCGAGTGAGCACGAAGGCGTGTGCGCAAAATGAAATAAATGGCTCTTCGGGGTGTCATCAGTTATGGTGATGAGCGCTGGGGATTGCGAAGGGAGGGGTGTGCAGACACATCGCGTGTGAGCGATCCCGGAAGGAAACAAGCTGTGAGAAGGCAGAAGCGACTGCACCCCTCAAACGCGGAAACGAAAACAAATCGCATATGTAGGGAGTGAAGACAGGGAAGAAAGTGAGGGGCAAATTGGAGGGATGGCGCAAGAGAGTGGCTGCGGCCGCGCAGGAATTATAACTGCGCAAACTGTACTATATAAGCCTCGGCCACACTGCGGCCAGACCCCGGGAGTGTGAAAACGCGCGTCGTGGGCACGGGGTTATTAATTCCTCTCCAGCCGGTTTTTTGTCTTAGCTGTCACGCTGGTGGTTGCAACGCTAGCAGCCGCAGAACCAACGGTCAGAGACAGTGGAAGTCTGCAAATGAAACTGGTAAGTGGCAGCGGAGATGGAGTTCTAGTCGTGTTAGCGGCCGATGATCTGTGGCGGATAAAGAAACAAAAACAAGCGCGAAAATTACTTCTAGTAGTGCATACAGCACATAATACGAGTTTTGCGCGTATGGGATAAAGTGTTTTTTATTTTACTTTGTTTATTGCTTCCACTGTAAAACACGTATTCATTAGTACCGAAGGGTACTAACGCGTGGCTTTCCTACAAGTTCTTGTCTATTCCATACTGTTGACCCTTGCAATTTTTCTTGCACTACTACTGGCTGTAGGATACGGCCACAGATCTTGAAGTGAAACACAGTAAAGAACCACAAGAACCAATGACAGAAAGAAAACGCACAATACGTCGACAAGCGCGATGTGATAGCAGCCCAGGTGCACTGTGTTTCCTTTGGTTTGATTCGTTCTTGTGAATCAATATTACGTTTCAGATCAAAATGTATAACCAGTTAGCCCCGTGTTCGGCCCGTCTCACAGTATAGACCGCTATAAACTCATCATGCAAGCATCATGAATCCTCAGTAATAAACTATTCAGTACGCTATATTATACTTCATATCTCCGACATTCTATCACCATGTGCCCGATCATCGGAAGGAAAGGTCTGCAATATAATGACGTCACGAGAATCTGAATCTTTTTGAAGGAAAACCAAAGCAGATTGGTAAATCAGAATAATTGTTGCATGCCGCACTCTAATGACACGTGTACGAGAGCTCGCAGTGACCTAGCTATTACGGCTTAATTTGCATATCTGAGATACTCAAAGCGATTAAAATTTTGAGGCTCTGCAGCAGCAGGAAACGTGCATCTTCAAAACTACTTGCTTCATTAGTCCTTACTAGAGGTGCATAGCTTGCGTTGAAGTTTCGCTAATGCCATTCTTCGGATCCCTCATTCCTGACATTGGCTGTACCGTGATTTGAAATGAGGAACATTCAGCTCAACATTCTTTGAATGTAGCTGCCCACTGTTATCGTTTGTACAGTGAGGCGATAACATCTTTGAGAATACTTGCAATTTTTCCCGAATAAAATGGAAATCTTTGCGGACGCTGTTATTTTAAAGGCCATTATGGCTCTACAGCATCCTAGCTTTACTATCGTTGGAGCGTTTATGTTATATTTAGCATCGTAGAAAAGTCATAGGCGGTGAGTTAAATGCAATGACAATTAAGCCTTTTAACTCATAACGGCCAATAGGTTTTAATTGTTGGATTATAGATTGTAGGTTTCTGAGAAATTCAGTTTATTGAAAAAAAGAAATGTTCTAGTCAAGTCTTCGTATGAAACAAATTGATGACCCAAAATGAAGTTCTAATGTTTTTGAGCTACACGGACTTTAGGCCAGTGATGTGACAGTTTTTTTCTGTTAACTGGGAAAGGGAAATCATTTAGTACTTTATAGGGCTCGTAGCACACAATAAGGAGAGACACATGCTAACTTCAGCTAGAAGCTTATTTCAGTCTCCGTGATGTCATGGCATGTTACTCTGCATACTGAGTGAGTGCTAAGCTGAATTACGTCGTACACAGTATACACGGATTTATATCAATGCATGCAATTACTTGATCTTAGCTGGTTACCTGAAATATAAGAAATAATCATGCAGACCCAACGCGCATTCTCGACTCTACAACAATGAAGCTTTTGTGAAGCACGTAATGAAATGGTTTTAATTTGCTCATTTCGTTCCTGCATCTTTGGCGTAAAGGAAGCAGCCACGCGCATGTGCTCTTGCTCAACCATGTTGCGCAATGGGACAACCTTTATACTGGCCTGCATTTCTTTATTCCTTTTGTTTACATTAAATCCACCGCCCGGTTCTCGGTCAATCTCCTGTTGTGGATACGTGCCATAATATAGAAATCATTATCGTCATGAACACTTGGCAATCATCTGAAAGACATAGTTGGCTCTACGTGCCTAACGTAACGAGCCTAGGTATGCACGCGTAATGGTTAGAGCATCGGGCTGCCGTACTGGAAGGCCCGAGCTTCGATTGCAAACTCTGGCACGCAAATAACTTGATTTTTATTTTTTAAGTGTGAACTATTCGGCAAGACAGCAGAAGCACCCAGCCAGCCAGCAGTCATGGTGAGAAAAGTGCGGGAGCATTCGCAAAGACAGCTTCGCTGTAAAATTTGTAAGTGCGTCGAAACATCGTATTCTGCATGCAAGTAAACAGATTTCTACGACCGGTTATCGCTAAGCAGTGTCAGCTTTATGAAGGCCTTCTCGTAGAATTTTTGACTACACGGCTAATATTATTATTAACTGAATGAATTGATTATCAACAACTTGATTGTCCGAAATATCTTTCTGTCTCTCTGTGTATTTGAGGGGGGGGGGGGTTCAAATGCACACTAAAAACAAAAGAACGAACTAGTGTTTTGACTCGCTACAGGCTAGATGACGACATAATTTGTTATCACTCGTGGCAAAAGTTCGACTATTTAGAATATGCGTACCAGTCAAGTAAAACAATGTCATTCTAATTGTAGCATGTAAAAAAATGTTCTTTAAAGGCTTCACCAAACTTATGACACGCCCGGAAGCACGCGGGCTCGTACAAAAGCGCAGCGTTAAGCCAAACCTTAAATATTCGCCAGACATATACCCAAATTACTTTACATCAAAAATCAATGCCCCGAAATCTTGCGTCTACAATTGCGGGTGCGACTCTGGCACCGTGTGCCTGTCTCATCGTTAGCGTCAAAAAAAGGGGGGGGGGGGGGAAGGGGGGCAAATTCTGTGAAGGTAAGGGCGCACTGACGGAGGCTGCATGCAGCACAAAACGGGAAAATTTAAGGCGTAAGCTATTTTATTGCTGCAACAGCACTGCAAGCATCCAGAGAAGAGGCGCCCCTTAATCACGCTGTTGCAGCATCGGTGCCATTGTCCTTTTTGTTTGGACGGCTGGCTTTGACGGTGCGCACTGAACATGCATGGACCCACGCGCACGAATCAACGAAAGCGACAGAGCGAGCGCCGATGCACACTCGCCGGAGGAACAATGCGCGCTGTCGCGCTGCGCAAAGTGCCGCGTGAGCGACAAAAAAGTGCTCCGCCAGCAGGCGTCACTTTCGTTTGCTGGGCACGAGAGTTCTCGTTTTTTTTTTTCTGTTGCTGCGTTCCAATTCTCGGGCTCGGCCTGCCTAGACTTTACAATTCAAATAGGACCTCCCTGTCGCGTCCTCCTAGAAGTCCTGCTCATTTCGATGCTGTGCCGAGTGTATGCGTACACGCGAGCTTCGGTTGGGACAGAATGGATCGCAAAGAAGGCTGATGCGTTCAATATTGATGAAAAAGTGTGGCTGAGAGCCGAATAACAGTGGCCGTTTAGCACGAGCGAAATGTTGGTGGTAGTCAAAATGTTAGTGTTCGAAAGAGTGATAATGTTAGTAAAAATTAGAACAATGACTATAGGAATTGATGACAAGAACTACATCGGGCACACATTTACAGGGTTAGTTCAGCTAAATCGGGCCAAGCATTAAAAAATGTACGCGTCCGTTACGAGAATAGATCTCCCGCAACCTTCGCATGCGAAGGGTGTGGGATCGTTCTCCAGCTGCGCCAAGTTGCTTTTTCATCCACTTTTATTTCCTAGTAATTTATCGCTTCTTTGTTTCATTTATTAAGTACAAGTATTTTCCCTATGGTGCCCTTGGGGTCAGTGTTTGTTGGCTTCTTATGTTATGACTAATCAAAATCGGGCCCCTCGGTCAACCTCTTTTCTTCTCATTTAACCATCCAATTAATTCACTCAACTACTCAACAACAGTTGTGTATAGATTTAATTTTGGGCAAGATTCTGTCTATAGTAGTAAACAAACCAATCAGTGCATATCACAGTAATCACAAAGCTATCGTCACCAGCATTCCCGAATGATAAAAATAAATGCGTGTGCCTTTGTCGAGCCCTGTGGTATGTGCTAGAGGTTCGTTTCGTATCCACCTTCTCACTATGGATTGACTCTTCAATTTTTTTTTTTTGAAAAGTCAGCACAGCCAGGTAAGGGGACAATACGCAAGTGCCAACCAATGTTCCATACTTTTAGCTTACGCAGCAATATTTGCGTTGTCTAGGATGAACCCTAAACTCTCAATGGGTAAACATCTGTGGTGTACCAAAGCATAAACAGTATTGCGACGCATTAACCACTTTTACTGCAGCCTACAGGGTGTCCCAGATAATTTGAGCAAACAATTTATGAATGAAAGGCACATCGGAAGCGAATTTAACCCAACGCATACTATTCGCAATAGCCTATAACAACTAAATAATAAGTGCTGCTCTAAAGCGTGCGTTTGGTAAACATGGTCGGCTGCATCGTAACTGGTGACGAGGAAGCGGCCGGGCGTTCTTTATCTCCTCGGCAGCGTTCGGCCAGCAGCATGCATTTTCGCCGTGATTGGACGGGTGCCGAACTTGTTCACCGAACGCACGCTTGAGAGCAGCGCGCTACCACTGCGGAAGCGCTCCGTCCCGTGACTTTTTTCTTATTTCGCGGGTTCTCTTTGCAACCCGCAAGAAAGAACTAGATGAGACGTAACGTAAATGACACTCGATCAGTAGTTTCTGAAGGGGCTCTACAAATCTGCGTATCATAATTGGGGTCCTCAGTCAATAATTAAATAATTTGGGTAATTAAACTTAATCATTTATTGAGTTTTGGAAAAAACAAAAAAACTGGCTGAGTTAATATAGGCTATTTCAAATAGTATGCGTTCCGTTCGATTCGCTTCCGACGCGACTTTCATATTTAAATTGGTGGCTCAAGCTATGTTGGACACCATGTATAATGCTGCCACAACTTAGCCGAAGCCAAAATGCAGTGATTAGTTCGAGTATGCGTATGGTGCCTGTTGTGATGTGCTTTAGGGGTGTCGTGCACTAAGCATGTCACTTCAATTTGCATCATTCCCGATCGTTGTACCACGCTGGGCGCACTGCCAGGCAGACCTCTCTTGGATTCACTACGCAGCTCCTATTTCCATGGTTCGGTATGTGCTGCTGAAGATCACAGCAACTTGGCTCGGCTCATCTCGGAATATCAGACAGATGAGATGTTTTGCCTTTCACGGCGGAGACGGAGAGGCAGGCTGTCAAGCCACCATACCGTACCACGCTAGCCAAGGAGGCGGACTCGGCTCACAAGGAGCCATTACTGCTGCATCAATCACGCACAGTTCGGAACGAGCGCTCGTGCTCTTCGACTCTGCACGCCAAGCCTCCGTCTACGTGCCACTCCATCACTCAATGTGAACTACATACGGCGCCGGCATGCAGCGGGCTCCATTAAAGCGAATTTTAGTCTTCCTTTGTCGTAGCTCGTTCAGGTGAGGGTATGTAAGAAGAAGAAGGATAGGATGGGAACAGGTGTACCTGTTATGTGTCGGTCAAATTACAGCGGGCATCACTGTTGCCAGGAGGCGGAAGAAAAGCGTCTCACGCATACGCACACACGTACGCTGCGGAGACACCCGCGAAAAAATGATGTCTTATCACACACTGCACCTATTTTTTTTAACGTTGTGTACCTCTTCCAGTTGTAGAAGTTGTGTATGCAACACGGGCTCTACCGCCAACCGCCGCATCGCAGGGAGATCTGTAGAGATTCGTGAGAGACGTACCCGCTTGGTTGCACGAAGTCGCCAATCGGCAGCGTTCCACTATAATGGTGCCGCATATCTTCTGATTTCCAACCGTCGTCACATGCCATCTTTCCGACCCTTCAGTGATGCGACATCCTGCAAGAAACGGCATATGGCGGGCCTGAGCTTCTACGGCTTTCAGAGCAGTTTTGCCAGCAGGCGGCCAGCCATCACCATTCCGCCACTTCTTTATCACGCCGCTCTTAAGGTCTTTAGTGCCGACGACAGACCAACGCCATTGAAGAAAGACCAAGACCTTACATACGCCACAATACCAGCTCTTCGTCCATATAAGTCACTAACTGGGTTACAACTGAGTTAGTAAACCTGCTGTACTGTGAGAATTTCAAAAGCTACATTCATATCCATGGTCACTTCCACATTTTCTTTGTGTGTCCTCGCCTATGCATCTGCCCCTCAAGATAGATACAGAACCTTACGTGTCTCATTGCATTAGAAACAAACAGGTGTCATGACCTATATCATCCAAATGCCAACTGCTCACGTCACTAACCACCAGCGCAACGTTGGCGTCAATGGCTTACACCACAAGCTGCTCGAAGCTTTGTGGAAAAATATTAGGCAGAACAAACACGAATCGCGAGAACATGGAGAACGTGTGGGCCCCCAGGAGGTTGCAGTTTCGGTTTTCGAGAAATCTTCCTGTCACAGTAAAGCCGGCTAAAGGAATGTAATACAAAAGATGATAAATGCGAGATACAAATAAATACATAAAATAAAGAGTGCCTCAAAAGTTACTACTGCGCAGACAGGCACAGACGCGCAGCTGCGTTCCTTCTTATATGGCGCACTTTTGGAAAAGGCCCCGAGGCACGCGCTGTTTGCGACGAGGAAGGGACGGCGGAAATGATGCCGGCATCTTTACTTGTCACGAAGGCTCTTCATTCGTTGAGGTCTTAGGCTGGGAGATCTTCAGACATACAAGCGGGAGTTTCGCTTCAGAGTGCGTACAGTTCCTTATGCCTCTGGTGAACATTCAGGCATGAGTTTCAGTTGCTTGTGCTCTCACCATAAGGGCGAATGAGGAGGGCGTTGCAAAGATCAACCTAAATGGCCACTGTGACGATATCATGCGGCAAACTCCATTTCTCAGTGCATCATGTACACCCCGTGACGGCATAATTGTGGTCGATGAGTAAGAAAGGGAAGCTCGCGAGAATAAACAAGGCGTCTTGATTTCTATTTTCAGTATAGTCATGTCGGCTGCGTGAAAGTCTGATCAGGAATCCAGAGCTTTCTCATTGGCTGGAATAAAAAAAGAAGGATAAGACATACTAGACTATACTTTTTCTTTACAATGACAAAATTCTCACGCTTATACTCATTGGCAACGTCATTTGCTAAACGCGACAACACAGCTACGATACGCGAATAGTTAATTTGTGCTGAGAAATTCCCATATTAAGATTATAAAACATTAAATCATTTCTCCCCTCTGTTTATGTAAAAACGGCCGGTAGATGTGTATCCGTAAATGTTTTCTAACCTATATGTGCCGCGTTGGAGATGTGCCGTCGTCGCAACGATCTTCCATTGGTTGATATCATGAGTAGCTGGCGGGTAAGCGCTGCTCATTAAGAAATCCTTCTTACGTAAGCCAATTTTTGTAGACGCCTCCTTAGTGCCGGGTCACAGAATTTTCCCCATGATATAGGATATGAAACTTAAGATACTAAGCTAAGTGATTGTTACGGCATGACTACACTTCTTTCTGACTTTCCACCCAATCACAGCAGCTACCATACATACAGGAGCGCTTACTCGTTTCGTCATAGATTTCCGTCATTCCAGAATCTACGACTTCCGACTAAATAATTCGAATATTTGCGAATTCTTGTGTCACTTTTTGTGTCATATTTTGTGTCACTATACTCCCTTTTTACGCAAATCTGTTTCCTTTGAAAAGGGACAAGGAGTAGCCGGTGCGGCCATAACGGCGCCAACCTCTCCTAATAACCATTTCAATAAAAAAAACGATACGAAAGTATAAACGATGGGAATTACACGAATAAAATGCGAGCAACTGGTATCGACGTGCTGAAAAAAAATTAAGGATGCGAAATGACAATGTTTGGCCTAACGCGGCCTCGACCAGAAAGATGCATTCGGTTTATAAGAATCAGGGAACAAAAATATAGAAGATGACAAAGCTCGTAGAGGCCGAGGGCAATTCTGCGCGTCAACAATTTCGCTATTAGTAAGGTCTTAAGTTGTCCATTCTAATCAACTGCGGGAAATTAGGGCTCCTCCTCAAGAAAGAACGAAAGGCTGCACGCTGAAGTAAGTGGGCGGAGAAGTATATATTGGAGTGGTCTTTTATATCAGAGGGATTCCCCAACATTCTAGGGCAAGTATCGATAATCCCTTAGCAATATATTGACACACGAACGTATTTATCTTTCTCCGGTGAAAGCTTTCTGTCAGCTAACAAATGTTAAACGTCATTGCTCGGCGCAGGGTGTGCCATGTATGTGTCGGAAGTTTCCCGAATGTTATCGATAGTGGTGTCCGTTGTCTGCTGCCACCGAACCTTGTGTAACCTGGTGGTATGTGCGACGCGAACTGTGTAGCCCTTTCTAGAATGTACGCGGGCGCTGGTGACTGCGCTCGAACCTCCGAAGAGTGGTGCATAAAAGCCGACGCGCTTGACCCGCTGATCAGACTTTCGACGATCACTGACTTTGCTCGCGGCTATCATTGCACTCTAAAAAAAAAACCGTTTACACCCTTTGGGGTGTACATCTGCCATACAACAATAATCGTCATTTGCCTTCCTTGCATTCCCTTTCTTGAAAACGCCGCGCCCGCTACTTTCCTGTCGGCAATGCTATGTCATGCTAATAACGCACTTGCCGCAATAACGAACATCGCGGTTAGCTTATTGTTTTCGCTATGAAAGAATACATCATGATGAGGCTGTTTTTTTACTAGAGCGAGCAGTCCACACAAGGCTCATTTACTAGAAACTTACGAGAAGAAAAGATGCACACTTCCCATCGCGTAACGTCGTAACTTGTTTCGGTGTGGAGGTTATTTCTACAGTGCAACAAAAATAAAAAAGGCAGAGAAATAACATATCTTAAGGTGAGTGCGTAAAATAAATTGCGCTCAAATTTTAAGGCGAATAATAACTGAAATATAAATTAAAGTGAAAGGCGTTAACAGTGCAGTTAATTTACGGTGTTAACTGTCGGACGCGACGTGTAGGTGCCTTTTAGGTTGAAATACGCAGGTCACTCATGGTTTCTCTTCTTCCTTAATCTCGCCGTGAACATACCTTCGTAGATCATGCTGAGGTAATGAGCGGACGTTTTCTGCAAAATTTATTTGCCCATTTAGTTAGCACTGCTTTTAGGTGAATCTGTAACTACTGCAGGAAAACCGAACGTAAAATGGTAAAAACATGGTAGTGCCTATTTTGAATGCCAGAGATAATTGGAAGCTGTTGAGTGTTATTGTCTCTTACTCGCATTCGTGCTGATCAGAAGCATCGTCAAGGACATAACGTAAACTCTGCATTTCCACATTTCCCGCCTGTTCTACTTTATTCCTCGGGTGTTTCTCTAAATCTTAGCATTTTCCTTAGACGAGTGCTACACTCAAGGACAGCACTCCTCTACTTTTAGGCCGCGAGGTCACGTCTCCAGTGGCAAATTGCAGAGAGTACCAGTAAAGCAATATACGTTAAAAGAAAAGGAGAGAATTAAAAAGAAAACCGAAAATGATGCCGGCCTTGCTGAGCCAGTCCGTTCGTTATGTTTTATTTATAGTGCCTTTCATTCTGAGGGGAAATTTGCCTGGGGTAGTGATGTGCGCTAAGAGATGGCCTAAATAGTGTGCCATCGAAAGGCGCACATTGTGCTGTGCCCGTGTTTATATAGGGCACGTTAGTAATCCCTCTTGTTTGCTTGCTTTACTATTCTCCCGTCTTACCCTCCAGTACCGTGCATCGCCTACCCAACTTTCTCCAGTTCAGAAAAGTCTGGCAGCTTTCCCCAGAAGTGCAGCTTTCTCCTAAGAAAGAATTCCCAAATGGCAGATATCTCGACGCCACATACACACCTCTTTCCTGCCGTTCTGTTCCCCACTTGCCTGCGTTTGCGGAGCGCATCGGAGTGAAGAAGTTTGGTGCGCGAATCCGTGTCGAGGTCGGCACTGCAGGGAGTCGTCGGAATGGTGTTTGGCCTCGGTCGATGAATGTCCGGATTTGGTTTTTCTCATGCTTTCATTTTGTTTCTTTCCTGTGCTTAGTTGATGGCTTGCTCTTTCGGAATGACACCTCGTTTGTTTTCTTTCAATTCTGCTTTTGGGGGCGCTTCTTATATCTCTCTTAGCTCCCTTTTGAAACGGCCAAGGAGCTGTGAGTGTGCACTAAAGTATCTTTCGAGCACGTTCTCTGTTGATTTTTGAGCTAAGAGAGGAAAAGAAAATGCGAGAGAACTGTAGCCAATACGCAAGAAGGTGAATAGAAGGGGTAAGGGGGGAGGCCGGCGGTGTTGGAGAGGTAAACAAAGATGTTTGGTTTTAGTACCGAACTGTCGAGTGGAGGGTGAACTGCAATGACAGCTGTCAAACGAAACTGCCGGCTGCTTTCCATAATATGCCTTGCTAGTGCAATTTTCTATGACAGGTCCTTTAGTATCTGTCTGTGTGCCATTCTGTCACTTTGTTGATGACTCGGCTTTCTATTCCATAGTTTGTCAGTTGCGTTAGTGCCAAATAGAAGGACGAAATGGTTTTGCTTGTTTCACGATTAGGTAGTGAAAGGAAAGGAAAATGAAAGGCAATAAGTTGGGGTTATTCTCACGCGCTGACGCAAGGCACTGTGGAGCAGTCTTTAGCACTCGGCATTCTGTTGTCCTAAAATATCAGGGAAGATCTGACCAACTTTCAGCCGTTACACACAACACAAGGTGGAAAACTGTTATTGCGCAGGCTGCAGTGATTGGTCAATTGGACACCGACGATTACATTAAGGTTGAAACGTTCTGAGGAATGACAACGTATGAGCATCTGTCAGTGAGCAAAGCTTTTGATGAGCCAAGGCGTGCTGTAAGGCCCTTGGCAACATCTTAGCGGACAGAAGTCTCATGGACTTCTTCGGAGTTCCAATTCCTTGTTTTTTGAGTGCTAGTACAGTGTTACGCATACGACCAATTAAAGCGAAGCTTTCTTTCTACAGACTCTAGTGATTGGACAAGCATTATTACATTAAACATTGAGGTTGAAACGTTCTGAGGAATGACAACGTATGAGCGCGCCTATCACTGAGCAAACCCTGATGAGCCGAAGCGTGCCGTAAGGCTCTAGGCAACATCATAGCGGACAAATATCTCATGGACTGCACCTCAGTTACAATTTACTGTTTTTTGATTGCTAGTACAGTGTTAGGCATACCATCAATTAAAGCGAAGCTTTCTTTGCCTATCTACCCGGGTTTCCGTACCTCTCCAGGTTGCGTGGCAGGTGGCAACAGGTGGCAACAGGTACCTCTCCAGGTGGCAACAGCAGCAGCGTGGCTGCTGCTGTTGGGTCGGTCAGTATCTGGGCAGATCTGTTCCTGGAGTATAAACGAATAATAAGTTGGCGCAGCATGCAAGTAAAACCAAACACGCTTATATAAATTCTGCATTCTGACCGACAATGACGTGTCAGTGTGCACACCTGGGTTATACGTAAGGAAAAAAGTCCTACGTGAAGCCTGAAACGCGTGTTTGGGTCACAGATATCCCAAGTACCACAGATTATATAGCACACCTTTGTGAGAATGGAATCGCGCATTATATGTAACGCATATTTTATTTAGATTATTTAGCTACCCGGAATGCGCTGGGTGGCCAAATTGGCCATTTTTGGCCAATTCTACAGAATGGGTATGTGCCAATGTGACAGAAGTCGTAAATAGCATTTACGTGTGGCCAGATATGTGACGTACTTCTCAAAGCATACACTTGTCATCGCCGTTCTTGCATTGACAAGCATCGTACATCGCCTTCCTCCTTACGACATCGCTGCATAGACACGTTGCCCTGTACATGCGCATTATTTGGTGTATGCATTTCGGAAAACTGGTGATTGGTGCAGTGCCTAACATAAATCTACTAGTTGAATAAAGTTGTGAGATTGGCGGTGAATAAACATAAATATTCCACAACGTTTGCTGTTGTCATAGGTTGAAAGTACGCTTGCGTAAATATCAGTTTTTTAATTCTAAGTGAAGTCGAAGCGAATAGTAATTAGTGCTGAATCATTTCGAAGAAAGTAATTGGAATGGTTGGGGGATTTACATCAAATCTTGACGCAAATGCCCTGATTTTGGTAAATCTAACTTGCTTTGCAAGTTCTATTATGAAGACATGTTCATGCAAAAAGGCAAGTTCAGCATTTCTCCCAACTCCGGCGGCAGGGAAAATTTGTTTACGGGCTCTTGCTCACTGCTGTGCATCAGCATACTTAAAATGGTGTGGTGGTTGAGGACGCCGGAGTGCTGACGAGGTGAGAGTGCGTAGTCGCGATGTTGGGCGACAACGCCGCTAGTTTATGATGTGTGGCGCCCATTCAGTACTCATGCTTGCCGTCACACGCTAGTTAGGTTAATCCCTTTCGTTCTGTAAGCGCACAGACGAACTTGGCAGACACGCTCACCGCTTTTGCGAACGTCAGTCTATCCGAGGGGCAAGCTTCCCACGACAGTATACCGCACGCAGTCAGGCCTATAGCTGCCCTGGTTGCTGGGCCTAAGCAGCGCTGCTTCGTCGGGTGTTGACCACAACAGTTACAGCTTAGTTCCCCGTAGACGCAAATCTATTTAGAGCGGTCGCATACGACTCTCGGAAAGAAGAAAGGCCCTTGCGAATACTGCTTGAATAATCGAGCAGGTGTCGAAATTAGTAACTGACCCTAAACGAATACGTCTTTACCTTGTCTCTGCCTTGTCTTTGCTATGACCGATGCGATGGGAATTGCTCAAAGCTGTCCACTGCAAATTTTTAGAGATATACCATATTTATGGCGTGTACAAACGGCCCCATAACGTTTCCCAAATGAACTGTAAAATAGGAGTGCGGTATAAAGTGGAATTTCAACTTGAGGTGTCGCTTCACGGCAGAGTGATTCCCCTAAAATATAGCTTTACGGCAGTGCTTAGAGCGCTGCCGTAAAACTATGATGATTCTATGATGATTCGGAATCAATGAGTTCTGCAGAGGAAAAGGGAATGATTTGTGAAGAGCAAGCTCAAACACCTCAGACGTGGCAGCGAGAAGATAAATTGGGAGATAATGCGAGAAATTCGTTTTACAGCTATGTTTAAATACAGAAAAACTACGAGCATTTCCCCGCGTGTGAGGAAAAGTAGAAGTGTTCAAAGAGATATTACATGCAGATATCAGTACTCTGACAAATTTACCGCCGTAAGCTTTTAGAATTGTGGAGGGGATACCATAGGGGCCACAGGATAAGGAAGGTTTCAAGCACTCAAGGCATTCGCTGATGAGCTTTTCATCAAACAAAACAACACTAGTTGTACGAACCGCCATTTGCTACTGAGTGACAGAAGCGTTGAAATCTCAAGATTTATATAAGGTTGAGAAATGGTCAGCAAAATGTTTGGCGACTGCTTGCACTTCTACTTTGCTAGAATCGAGCAGACAAAATCACTCTCCACGTTTAGTAAAGCGCTTGCGGGCATACTTTGAACATTCAGCCAGCCGGCTGTACGCACATTTTTTTCCAAGAATGTCATTCATGCGTTGTGATCCCTCTTATAGACGCGTTTCAAGAGAATCCGAAAAAAGCGAAATTCTTCCCTTCACTCATTAGGCCCAGGACTTAGATTTTCTTGTGTGTGCGACATTTATACTTACGGGCAGTTATAAGTTCAGATGGGAAGCAGTGGGGATATCTAATGTGTTTAGGTCTGTACTGAGGAATGTAGCTGCGCATACTGCTCAAAACAAGCTCCGTCAAATGATCTGCTTGGTCATCAACATTGGTTTTCTCTGTTACCAATGATCAAGCGGTGGTAGACAAGAAATCACATAAACCAACATAATCACCCCGCTTGAAAGCAGAACGAGAGGACTCATTTATGCCACTGGAGGAGCTCTGCCCCGGTGATGACACGGAGGCAGTTATCTTTATCAGAGGGTGAAGCTTATCGCGACGCATAAGGGAAATGTTCGAACGAGAGGCACCTATAGCTTAGGCATTCGAGAGGAAAAGGTTCAAGATGTTGCCACAGGAATGGCCGATCCAGGTATGCTGCTTAAGGGAACAGGAGGAAAGAATGTCCAACAGCAGGCTGCAGTTGTTCTCCATGTAATGATTGTAATGCGAATATCTAAACATGTTCCTATCAGCTGCAGGTCTATTAAAATCAGCAATAAGGATTACTCTGTGCTTGCTATGGGCAGATATTATACTTTTAGTAGAAGAGATGACATCATCAAACAAGACAGGGGAAATACTAGGCGGTTGATAGGGAGACTCAATTAACAATTTTTCTCAGCGCGCTAGACTGCCTTCTAGCCAAAGTGACTCTTGTACACTTTTTATATCGCTGCACCAAAATCATCTCAGTGAACAGCCAACTGCAATCTGTACGCCGCCCCCTTTTTGCTTAGATCCACTGTTTTTGTTTAGTTCACTATGGATGACGTTGTAATGTGGTGGAAGAAAAGTCGGAAGAGGAAACTTCACTGCAAAGCCAAGCTTTATAAATAACAAAAATACGAAAAGGAGATGAAATGAAACTGGAGAAAAATTCCCCTGCTTAGGAGCAAAGTCCACGAGCGCTTCGGTAAAAGATGTCCAAGTTTCACACCACTTTGATCCTTGGGGGTTATCTCGGAAACACGAAGATGTAGTCGTGTAGTACCCCACGGAACGGCTTGAACAGGCATAACATTGGCCACACTGACGGACCGTTCAGCTGCTTAAAGGCTTCATCATAGACGGATTCATCGGCGCAGTTCTGGAACGAGGCGTGCGAATTATGCTTCGTCTTGAGCCGTTTGCAGGCAATGGGCGGTGCTCCGAAGTATGATAGGTGCGTTGTAAGGTCAGCAGACGAGGTTTCAGGTGAAACCTGGGCACAAAAAAATATCTTTCGGTCGTGGGGCGCGTTAAAATTAACCACCAATGTTCCCCTATTCTCCCTAGCTCCAAATGCCGGCAGGCAGACGTTCACTCCGTGTTGCCTTGGAAAGCTGGTCAGTGGCGAAAGCCCTCGGCTAAGCAGTCCGGACGGTCGCATCATACGTTGTCTCGGATGGGCAGACCGGCAGTGCATCAGGAGAAATCGGCGAAGACGGTTGGCGCTCAGTGCCTATAGCCTCGGCCTGCGGCACGAATGCCAGCGCATTTTCATTGCGCATACGCACGTTGTCACTCCGGAGCCTGGCCACTTCATCGCCGAGGGAACATGTTTCCCCGAACACCTGAATGAGTAGGTCACGGAGGACAGCCATACCATCGACGATATCAAAACTGATCCCGACAAGAGGAACGGCCTGTGGAGAGGTCAACGATGGGGAAACAGCGTGCATGCTGGCATCTCTAAGCCTGACCGCTGAAATGTTGGCGTTCTGGTAAATGCAACAACAACAACAACGACGACGACGATGACAACAACAACAACAATTATAATAAAATAACAACAACATGAAACCTAGCCCACTGCCACAAAATGTTTGGTGCATGGTTTGACTGTTGTCAATGTTGCCTTATTCACAGGATTTTCATCAACGTACTGAGAGCATTATCGCCCACCTGTAGCAGGTTGCTGACTACGACTGAGAAACGAAGACAAACGAACTTTGATCAGCAAATGAGGGTAAGTCAGAAGGCGCAGGTTTACCGCGTGACACGCACCCACACAAAAATTACCATGCTGCCCTTTCGGAACACTTTCTCGTGTTTATAAGGGTGTTTCTCTATTCGTCCCTTAACTACTGCATGCACTGATGCGTCCATCGATAGTCGGCTTCTCCTCCGCTGTCTATAGTCGTTGCTGCAAAGGAAATAATGTAGCGAAGAAAGGAAGCCGGGCCCACAGGATATAAGGGAGTTGACACAGAGAAAAGAGGTCTACTATTGGCTCTTTCGGCTATAGTGGAAGCGCAATGTGAACGTGGGGACTCTCTATGGTGTCAATAGGGGATACGACGCATATGAACAAACAAACAGAGACCGCAGCTGCCCGTGGTCTCACTAGGTCTGCATAGGATACATAAAAGTTAGGATACTGAGTGTGACATGAAAAAAAAATGGGCCTGCAGGTCAATTCAATGGCTGTCTTGAAATAAAGTGGCAAGAAATATCTTCTAATGAGTGTTTCAAACATAAACATCTTTCAGCAATGAAAATGTTTCTTTACCCTAAGTATAAATGCAAACAACAGATATAAATTCTGTTGGTTTACCTTCACGCAGTCGTCGTCTCATACACGTAAGAAGGCAAATATTGTTAGCTTACGACAAACCTAGCGTTTACTGCTATCGCTGTGCAGGTAAAGAAATTTGTGAAAATTGCTGCAGGCTCAAGGCGTTTGAACTTAAGTCCACTATAAACACATATCTAAGACAAGCGAAAGCAGAGTGTACGATGTTCTAAAAAAAAGAAAACTGGTCTACAACCGTATGCTAAACAATAACCGTATGCTACTGCACAAATATTTGTTGCGGTTTTTATTGAATTCAACCAGCGTTAAATATGTATGAATCCTTGGAAGAACATGGTGTCTTAAATGTAAGCAAAGGACGGAAGAATTAGAATGCTAATCTGACAAGAGTTTGGACTTCCAGCGCTTCCGCTAATTCTGTGTGTCCGTTTATTTGGCGTCCTTATATTTTATAATAAACAGCTGCCAACTAGCCCAACAAGAAGTGATTTTATGGTAAAAAAGACCAAGCAGTCAAGCATAGCGTGAAATGACGAAATGACAAAAGAACAGTAATAAGTGCAGAGTCACGAGTGGTTAGTAAGTTCGGCGCACGTTGCGTGACTTCAGGCTAAAAAATTACAGCAATTTTTTTACACGCATTCAGGGACTAAATTATGCGTCAGTGTTTGAACCTGAGTCAGCGGCCCTCCCATTCGTCTCCTCTTTGAGTATTATATTGGATACAAAAATTTACTTGAACAACTGCGGCCTCCACGATGACTACAATTTGTATTTTGGCTTCTAGTCAAAAGGAAATAAATGCAGAGAAGAGGCAATAAACTTAGTAATGAACATAACTTCTGGTGCGGCGCGATTTAGTTCCGTTAAGCCTTTCGACTAATCTTACATGGCATCAGCATGCTTTGACTTCAGTGGCAAACATTGGTGCTTTACGGAATGCAAGCTGTTGGTGCAGCGCGTTCATTTTAACTTGCAGAAAGTAAGTTATATTTTTACAGCCATAACAGATTTCTTTTCTATCAGTAGAAAGAAATCAATGCTCGTAACTCAAAAGGAAGGCAAAGAGAAGAGCGCAAACCAATTTACTTACACGATGACAAAGCTTGGTCCGTGGACTCTGGCGTTTGAACATCGGTGTCCATAACAACCTGACGCAATCAGTCTCACCGTGACGTTGTCTTGCTGTTTCAAAGCCAGAAATATGCGAAAAAACGGCGACAAGGTATCGACAGCCAGTGAGTCTCTCAGCCATCATGATCGCGTCACAAAGGCTTTAGGCAGTGCGTAAGGCTCCCCAACAGTAAAGCTGTGTCCCAATTGTGTTGTAGAACCAGCCAACCTTTCGGGTGGGGGGAGGGGCGGGGCTATCACGTGATGGGGTGAATTCTAAAAGCGTGCTTCCTAGCTACCGTTAAGCGGTCGCAGGCAGTGCATGTCTCTGGAACCCATTAATGGAGGGCAGGTCGGCATCGATGACCTCATTAACCGATCGATCGCTTCTGTTGCCGCGGCAGATGTGTAATAGCTTCCCGACCACACGTACTGACCGGGACTTAATTAATGCGATTGCGGGCTAACTCGACAGGGGTGGCCGAAAGGATTACGACAGGGTCTAGCGGTGCCACGAGGTTAATAGGTGAGAGTGACTGTGGCGTTTCTTGATGATGCAGCATTTTGGGGAGCGCCGCGCTTTAATATTACACTTTCTTATTAGGCATTTTTAGGGTGGCATGCTCCAGTTATCTTTTGCACCACTCATCGATTACTGAAAACAGTAGTAAGATTAAAATGTGCGATTTCCTGCCTCTACGCTTCACCCAAGTAAAAGCCTTATTAATAGCTGTTACTAGTATTTGGCTCAGAAGAAAGGAGGTTCATCGAGGGGCCCGATTTTTTAAAGTTATATCATGATAAGCCAACAGACAAAGATACCAAGGAAAACGTAGGGGAAACCAACCGTACTTACTGAGCGAATTCGAATCGCATTATGCGGTCGATGATCTCGTGTACATGCCAGCAATATCGAGGGATCGAGGGTTCTATTTTTCTTAGAAGTGTACGGTGCAGATGCTTTAATTCAAAAATTACTTGCATTTAACCTAATTAAAGGGGCACTGCAACACTTTTTGAACACTGTACAATAAAATGCTTGCGCTCTTCAGACTGCTTCCATGAACATGCGAACCAAATGTTATTCCCGTGTATTCAGCAGGGAGCCAACAATCTCGTATTAAATATCGCTCACTCTCACCCGAGGCTATCAAAGTCCCCTTCATTATGGACCACCTTGACGCAATAGACCAATGCTCAACAACCCACAGACTTCAGCCTTTGAGCAAATGTCCATCGCGATGACTCACCTCCCAGCGCAAGACTGTGCACGTTTCAAGTTTCTTGTACACGTTTCTAAGCTTCTAGAAAACGGGAAAGTGGCGATTGGTAACTCATCCTACCCGTCTCGACACCATTGTTTTGTCGCTCCCCTGTCTCTTTGTCAGCAGCCAAACATTAAGGGTTATCATAAGTGCCCCGCTCAAATATGTAAAAGAAAAAACGGAGCATCTTAAAACGCTTTATTGTTTCTTTTTTCTAGTGTAGTGGATGTAATGATGATGATTTCCGGATTTTAATGGCACGAATGCTACAATGGCCATTGAGCGCCAAATCATAGGTGATTAGTCTGCTCGGGGTAGACGTATTGTCGAAAAGGATACACTAGTTTCACGTTTAACTAGCTATATTGTTAGATGGGCTTTCTAAGGCGTGTCCCTGGAATAATGCAGAAGTGATGAGAGAATAATATTCGATATAAATAAACGTGGCAGGGACATTATACTTGAAAAGCTTGCGACCCTTGAGACTCAATGCCTCAAAACTTCAAGTGTACAACAGAGTAGGAAGAATACCAAGATTATGTTGATTTATAAGAAAGCAAACGTTAAAAAATTAAAGAAATATTGGCCCATAAGCTTGCTTTTATTATTATACAGCATATTTACCAATGCAATTCCCAATAGAATCAGGGAAACACTTGACTTCAGTCAAATTAAGGAGAAGGTCGGCTTCAAAAATGGGCATGCTACATAGAAACATGGCCATGTCATCAATCAACTAATTGTAAAGAACTATGGAGTACAACCAAACTCTCTAAATGGCTTTTACCGATTACGAAAATGCATTTTAGTCAGTAAAGATAGCAGCAGTCTTGGAGGTAATACGAAGTCAAAAATCCCAGAAAGCATACGTGACTATTTTTCGAAATATCTGCAAAGACTCCACAGCTACCCTAATTCTGCACAAGAAAAGCGAAAAAATATCGACCGAAAACGGGGTAGGCAAGGAGATACAATCACTCGAATGCTATTCACTGCTTGTTCAGAAGAATTTTAGATTGTAAAGGATTAAGAATGAGGATTATCGTCGAATATCTCAACAACTTTCGATCTGCAGGTCCCATTGTCTTGTTTAGCAACACTGGGGACGAATTAGGACAAATGATTGAGGACCTTAACCAGGTAAGTGTAAGACTGGGGTTGGACATTAATATGCAGACGACGGAGGTAATGTTCAAGAGCCGGGATAGAAAACGAGAATTAGTGATTATCATTCAGCCTCCAGACTTTCTTAAGAATTTGTTTATCTATTCCAATTACTCACATGGTACCTGGATATGAAAAGAAAATTTATAAAAAATAAATATGGGTTGGAGACCCATAATACGGAATGTAATACCAAATCACAACCGGTAGTTTACCGCTATCGTTGAAAAGAAACATGTGCAATCACTGCATTAGATAAATAGATTTTACTGATAGGAATGACAGAGGTAGACATGAGCTAGTGCGCTCTAGTCTGCTACTCTGCACTGGGGAAGATAGAAGGGGAGTGAAAGTACTGGGATGGATGATGACGAGAAGTGGTGATTGCTTATGTACATTAGACGGGGGACCTACTGGAGCCACTCGTCTAGTTCTGTGTCATGCAGAAACTTCAACAGCGCTCTAGTCCGCATTGAAGTTGCAGTGTGAGGCCATAGGCCGAGTACAGCTTCCTCCAACAATAGTTGCCTGCTAAGGCTGGCTAGGAAATTATCTAACATCCTTTGCTCCAGCATATACAGGGTGTGCCACGAACTTGATCCAAGACTTAAAAAATGAACGGCGAGTCGGAAGCGAATCGAGCCAAACTCATGCTATTCCCAACAAGGTCAGCAGCATGCACTTGCGCCGTCATCCGAAGGGACGCCAGAAGCCGCCGGCCCAGCTGCCTACAACCATCATGACGCCCTGCTGCTCCCCGTCGCCAGTGACGATGCGGCCGACCTTGTTGACCGAACGCATGCTTGAGAACAGCACGATACCACTGCGCAAGCACTCCATAGCATGGTCTTCTTTTTCATATTTCGCGGGCTTTCTTATCAAACCCGGAAAAGAGGACTACGTGAGACGTATCGTACAGAAAACAACTCGATCGGTGGTTTCTAACGGCGCTCTACAAATTTGCGTATCATACTTGGGATCCTCAGCCAATTATTAAAAAGTTGGGTAATTAAACTTAATTATTGAGTCAGTTATGCACTCTTAAGCAAAATTACATCCTTTTGCCACACAAAAATACACGTCATCTGTCTCATCCTCATTTCCTTTCTTTTTAAAATTAGAATTATGAGGTTTTACGTGCAAAAACGACTTTCTGATTATGAGTCATGCCGTAGTGGAGGAGTCCGGAAATTTTGACCACCTAGGGTTCTTGAACGTGTACATAAATCTAAGTACACGGGTGTTCTCGAATTTCGCCCCCATCGAAATGCGGCCGCCGTGGCCGGGATTCGATTCCGCGACCTCGTGCGCAGCAGCCCAACACCACAGCCACTTATCAACCACGGCGGGTATTTCTTTTCTTTAACGCGGCGAGCCCGGTACTTTCCAGTAACGAACAGCATGCGCGTTATCAGCATGACATAGCATTTCCGACAGGAAAGTAGCGGGCGTGGCGTTTCCAAGAAAGGAAACGCAAGTAAGGAATATGACGATTATTGTTGTGTGGCAGAGATACACTCCAAAAGGTGTAACATTACCTAATAGTGTGGGACAAAAAAAAATGCCTGAGTTACTAGAGACTATTGCGATTAGTATGCGTTCTGTTCAATACGCTTCCGACGCACCTTTCTTATTTAAAATCTTGGCTCAAATTCGGTTAGACGCCCTGTATATGCTAGGCAATCGTACAATATGTGTTCCAGCGTTTTAGGCGTCTGATAATGTTCGCAATCAGGGCTCCTTGGCTTGCTCATGCGGTATGCGTTGCAGCGAGCGTAAGCAACGTCCAGCCATATCCGGAGTAGCAATGACGCTTTGCTCCGTGTAACCTTCGGGGGCAAACAATTTTCCGCCTAGGTTGATCACATGTAGGCGTTTGTGGACGTTGTCAGTGTCGGTTCCGTGTGCTTTTGTAAGTTCTTGCGTGAGTGGTTAATGACTGCATTCTCCTATTACTAACATATGGGGCCGAAATTTGGAGGTTAGCAAAGAAGGTTGAAAAGAAGTCGAGAAATACGGAACGAGGAATGGAACGGAAAATGATAGGGGTAGCGTGAAAAGACAGCCAGACAGCCATGTGGATTAAACAGCATAAGGTGGAAGCCGATATTCAAGTTAACATTAGGAAGAAAAACTACAGCTGGCCATTCCATGTAATGCATAAGATAAATTGGCGTCAGTCGATTAGAGCTCCACAATGAGTGCCAAGGGAATGGAACCACAGTCGAGCACGGCAGAGAGGCGGTGTGATGAAATTCGAAAATTCGCAGGCGTAAAAGGGCGCGCACGTGAGGGGTAATCCGAGATCTGTGGTAGATGGCTTCGTCCAGCATTGGACATAAATAAATCATGATGATAATAATAATGACGACAGCGACGATGATGATATATTACGTTACCAATTTCTGCCATATTGCGCAGTGTCTGTTTACCTTGATCACTCTGTTCATTGAACGCCACTCAATAAGGAACAATCGCTAAGAGCAAAACTTTCTCGGGCAATGAAGAAAACACAACAAAAAAACGTGTCTTGGGGTGTAAAGTTTACAGAAAACAGTAAAAGTGTCGTGTAAAAGTCACCGCACAACCCCAACTATCGCGCTTAAGATAGATGAAAGTAGAGTGACTGTTCTTTTCTCGCATGCGCTTACCGCACACAAGAGTACCTCGCGATATTGTATACAAACAGAAGCGGGTCCGTGGGGACATATTGGTCATCAATATAGAACTGTCTAGCGTATGTTCTTTTCAGTATTGCTGTAATACTGTTGAATGTAAGTGGAGCCATTCTTATATATATATATATATATATATATATATATATATATATAGCCATATCATAAGAAGCCAAGAAACACTGACACCAAGGACAACATAGGGGATATTACTTGGGCTTAATAAATTAAATAAACGATAAATTAATAGAAATTAAACTGGATGAAAAAACAACTTTCCGCAGGTGGCAACCGACCCCACAACCTTCGCATTTCGCGTGCGATGCTCTACCAATTGAGCTACCGCGGCGCTGTTTTCCCAACCACTTTCTTGACTATTTATGTGTCCCAGTATAACCCTGGGAGTGTTAGCCAGCCCCACCACTCACAGACCTTGGCGGCGGACGTGGAACGTCCTTTTTGCCGCAGGCGTCACGAGAACGTGTTCTTTTTGGGTGAAGGCAACTGGTCAATAAACCCAAATATGCTACCTGAAGGCATCAATGTTACAGGATTCGAGACCCTCGTTATGTAATCAATGAGAATAAAGGGGGTTAACCGAGGGGCCCGATTTTTATTAGTCATATCATAAGAAGGCAAGAAACACTGACACCAAGGACAACACAGGGGAAATTACTTGTGCCTAATAAATGAAATAAAGAAATGATAAATTAATGGAAATTACAGTGGATGAAAAACATATACATATATATATATATATATATATATATATATATATATACATATATATATATATATATATATATATATATATATATATATATATATATTCCGGTTGCGTAAGTTGGCTTTCTCTAAGCGATTGCGCTTTTCAAATGAGTTTTCAAATTATGACGTCACCCATCCATGATCTACCCGTGCTACCAGCGGCAAGCATATGCTGGGTGCTTTTTTTTTTCGTGCCGTAGAGAACTAAGCAAAAATAACAGAATGAAAATAAAAGAGTGACGAGATTACCATTACCGTAGAACTATAAAAAAATTGCATAACGATGATTGCTTTAGGGCATGCCGTGATTAGCCGGTTCACGTAGGTGATTCGGTGACAGACTCGCTGCTTCGATCGGTGTGGATCCCTATCAGGTTCCAGTGTCGACGGCAAGCTTTCCCTCCACGGCATAGATGCGATGAACCGGATTGATGCGGCTAACATTTGCGAGTTGCTCTGCTTTATGGAACATGGAATTTTGTTAGATCTATGAAGCGGGCCCCGCATCTCGTCGCTGTATATCGGATAACCAACGTCTGACTGCTGAGATAACGGAATGCCGAATCTATGCCTAACTTGCTTATCACATACACGCTTAAACTGTGAAATGCAAATGCCGCCCAAACAGACAGTAATTTATTCATCATTACGAAAACAAACTTGACCACAAGCCCTTCTTCCAACTTCCTTTCTCCTTTTCCGACCGCCTTTTAGCTCATTGTCCTTTCTAGAACAACTTTGGATCACGATATGCTTGGCTTATATAGGAGAGGATTCACAATAGGAATTGTATCTCAGATCGAGAGAAGTTGAATGGTTACGTGGAGTGAAATGCGTGAAATATTTTTCGACCGCCTTATGCTGCAGAGCCACAAAGTGATGTACTTTCCCGGAGCATAGACGTTGTCCCGCTTTGCCCATTTCCTTGTTTTGAAAAATGGACACGAGTTCCTAGATTGTTCTTGCATGCTGGCGGGATTAGAACTTCACTATAATTTCGCGTTCTTAGGCCAAACAAACCAAGGTGCTCACATGATGACCAATGGTTATCTTGGCACGGAATCAGCCGTCAGTGAAAGCATTGGAAGATAATATAGCAGCGAAAGAAAGGGAAAGGGGGCGGAGAGGCAAAAGTGATAGTTTGTCCTTGGTTTTCTTTCTCTTTGCAAAAGAAAAAATCAGAAAGAAAACACGTGGACTATAAACAGATTTCTTGCATGGCACTTGTGTTTTATTTTTTTCTATTCTGTTGTATTTGTTCTGTGCTGAGTGCCTCTTTCTTTTACGGTGATACTGACGCAAACCTTAGTCGAAGTGTGTTAACTATGTTCTACACCCAGCCGTTTGTTTGGTTCCAGGCCGGTAATTATGGCATTTACGTCTCGTTGGGCCATTCCTCAACCAAAGTTGGACAAATGAACGGACTCGATTGACTCATTTACTTGGTCATTACTACCGTCCGCAGTAAAAAAAAAACATATTGTCATGTCTTCTTTATCGTCTAGCTTGTGCTCAAAATAACGCGGCTGTGTGTTGAGATGGGGCAGCAAAGTCTGTGAACCTGTACCACGACCGACTCTTTACGCAACTCACAGAAGCCCTTACAGACGACGCCGCGATCTGAGCGGCGGAGTGAAGAGCTTCGAGAACACCGTCATATGTAGAAGACAGAAAGTGAGCCACGTTGCCCCTTCACCGTCTTTTGCGCACCAGGTCTCTTTACCCTCCGGGTGCTCTTTAATAACTCCTTAACGGCAGAAGCCGACCTTATGAACTCTAATATGTGCTCTTCTTGAAGACGCGATGAGAAGTGGAGCAGTCTTTGGGAACACGCGCGCACATTCCTCCTGTAAGCAGACTCGTTTCTCGACAGAGCATTCGCCCTTTCCTTCTCTTTTTTTGCTAGCACGTGCAAGGAATTGTTCTTCAGCATTACCAGCTCATTCTACTTCCATCTCGACACCGTGCTATAGAGTGAATGCATGTGTCTTTGTGCACGGTGTGGAAAAAAAAAGTGCCAAATATTCGGCTTCACCATTTCCTTCCTTTATTAGTCCTTTCTTTCTGGCAGATACAAACTCTTCCCGATGGGCGCATATAATGTTTCTTCCTGCGCCCTAATCGACGTGATTCTCAGTGGACCTTCGTTTTATATTACTCCTAGAATTTATCGGTGAGTGACTTAAATCCTATGGCGCTAAAAATATTGCGACGTATCTGCGCACTAGCACTGTTTCCTTGTATTCTTCAGCCGCCTTTTCATTTTCTATATTATGCCTGTCTTAAAGCCTGCCGCCTGAGTGCAATGATCATTCATTGAAACTTTCTGTTTGTTGCCGAAAGCATTAAGTCACTCGTAGTGGAATCGTCAATAAACCAGTATAGCAGGCCGGATAAAGGCTGGGAACTTATGGGCTTTTTTCATCCTCTAGTACACGCTGTTTCGCAGATGCAGGAAAGAACAATACAAAATTAGCAGACTGCAGATTTTATCCCTTTGGAAACTTATTTACTGCGACAGCGGTTGGCTTCAGTGACCACTCCTCCCTCTTATTTTACCTTGTAATACACTCCCTCGAAACTACTTCCCTTGCTCAGCGTTATGCAACGATGACGACGGCCGATGACGACACATGACGACGGCTGCTTCAAGCCGCTCTGACAACGGCTGCCCATTGCGGCAGACGCCACCAACCTACTTCCTATCACGTTTTCTAGAAGCCGTGCGCCTTGAGTTTGCCCACTTAGAAACAAAATCGTTTGTTCGCGCCCTTAGTCACGTTCTCAGTCACTCACGGATCCACGCACGAACACATACACGCACGCAGAACTGACCTTTTTGTGAAGTGAAAATGCGAAAGCTTGAACAGCGCGTAGCTATGCAAAATTTATTCGTCATTTGAGCCATGTCTGCTAAAAAACTATAGTCCTGAAATGTCAAAGCGACATGCATACGCTACACAGCCATCATGCGTGCTGGTGAAGACAGATAGGCGATGCGTTGTTCCACGTTTACGGTGCCTAGGGGACTTCAAGATTGCGAGCGACTCTAGTTTATTATTTAGAGCTCTAGCTTCAAGCACTCACGTCCGATCGCTTTACAGGGGGGGAGGGGAAGGGGGGGGGCGGCGTGAAGTATCAAAAGTCAATGTGCCAGTGCCTTATTTAGGAGGAAACCGCAGTGACAATGCAGTCCGATTTACACGTTCTGAAGCCGCTTTAGTCATGATGCACCGTCAGAAATCTCTGGCCGAAAATTCTCCGTAGGTACCTTCTAAGGTCAACATAATCTCAGCTCGTGGTGGGTTTATACTGATACAGTGAAGACGGGTATCGTACCAAAAGTCGAGAAATTTATTTTCAGTGGTGTATTATACAATTTAGCCTGGATTTTTGGGACGCTTGCTAAATCGGTGTTCAATTTCTTTATTTGCTAGCGTGGACTTCTTTATAAAGAAACCCTTGTTGGTGACGTCACATACCTTCATCATACTAAAAACATGTCTTCTTTTTTTGTATACCTGATGGGGTTGCTTTTTTTCCATTATCTACAACATTATGAGAAGTTGGGCTGCAGAAGAGCAGGGCCACGTTTCCATACGCTTCCAGGGCCAGGCGGCCCTCAAAGCATATGGAGCCCGCGAAGTAGGAGCGACCCCATCAGACGCTTAACGCGTTCCGTTTGATACTGGACCACTAAAGTTGTCTCTCTCTCTCTCTCTCTCTCTCTCTCTCTGTCTTAAGATCACAGTTAAACACGACCGAGAAAAAAATATGGGGTTTTGCGTGCCAAAACCACTTTCTGATTATGAGGCACGCCGTAGTGGAGGATTCCAGAAATTACGACCACCTGGGGTTCTTTAACAAGCTCCTAAATCTAAGTACACAGGTGTTTTCGCATTTCACCCCCATAGAAATGCGGCCAATATGGCCGGAATTTGATCCCGTGACCTCGTGCTCAGCAGCCCAACACCATAGGCATGAGCAACCACGGCGGGTACGATCGAGAAACACTGAATGAGAAAACAATATAGATATAAATTTAGAAATAACCAGAACCATTCAGAAACGCTTATAGTATTGTATATAAGTTTCATTGATATATTGTACTATGTATTTTTTCTGCATCTCGCGCGTTCTTTTAGATAGTGCAATAGCATACCTGTTGATAATATTGACATCTGTTAAGGTAATCCTCTTAGGTGGAAATGTTTTCTCAAATGCTGCACAATTTATTATAATCTTCGGTATCTGTTGTTTGCAGCGCTTGACTTGTCCTTTTATATTTTTCTATCAGTGCGTCTGTAATCGTGAACTTTATGAACGCTCATAATGTCTCGCATTGCTTTATATAAATTACCCACAGTGCGTTTTATCCTGCTTTGTCGCGCGTCTAATTCGTGGCCACTCACAAATTGATACAGTGTGGAGCGTTGAAATATCAGGATTCATAAATAGAGACTGTAGATTTGTAGTGAACGAAGCACCATTGTTCACTTCCTTGCAGCAGAAAGCACCAAATATTTTATTATAGCCAGATGTCTCCTGCTCAGTCGATATGATTATGGTTCCAAGCATCCGTAGCTCGATTATAATAAAAATTTATGGATGAAAATAAAAGTAGTGATTGCATTAGAATCTCAGCTTCGCTACACTGCACTAAAGAAGGGAGGCACATAACGTAAAGGAGATGAAAAACTACGCTATTGCGGCAAAGACAAGAAAAGTTCGAGATCGAGTAGAGATAACGCTCAAGTGTTGCATTCGTTTGCACAGGCCAGCTGCTACAAGGCAGCGCACCACTTTCTTGGCTGAGCGGCTTTTATGATACCTATATTGCGTACGCGAAAATATTGCATATTGCGAAGCGTTCCTCTGCTCGAGTGATTCCGAACTTTACACCGAGATAAAGTTCTGGTTATTTAAAAGCATGTGGCTAAATTCCGTTATATTGATGACAATGTGGATACAACTGGCAGATCTGCAATTGACAGCTCGTCAGTATAGGTGTCATCATCATCATCATCATCAGCCTGGTTACGCCCACTGCAGGGCAAAGGCCTCTCCCATACTTCTCCAACCACCTCGGTCATGTACTAATTGTGGCCATGCCGTCCCTGCAAACTTTTTAATCTCATCCGCCCACCTAACTTTCTGCCGCCCCCTGCAACGCTTCCCTTCACTTGGAATCCAGTCCGTAACCCTTAATGACCATCGGTTATCTTCCCTCCTCATTACATGCCTGCCCATGCCCATTTCTTTTTCTTGATTTCAACTAAGATGTCATTAACTAGCGTTTGTTCCCTCACCCAATCTGCTCTTCACTTATCCCTTAATGTTACACCTATCATTCTTCTTTCCATAGCTCGTTGCGTCGTCCTCAATTTGAGTAGAACCCTTTTCGTAAGCCTCCAGGTTTCTGCCCCGTAGGTGAGTGCTGGTAAGACACAGCTATTATACACTTTTCTCTTGAGGGATAACGGCAACCTGCTGTTCATGATCTGAGAATGTCTGCCAAACGCACCCCAGCCCATTCTTATTCTTCTGATTATTTCCGTCTGATGTTCCGGTTCCGCCGTCACTACCTGCCATAAGGAGATGTATTCCCTTACGACTTCCAGTGCCTCGCTGCCTATTGTAAATTGCTGTTCTCTTCCGAGGCTGTTAAACATTACTTTAGTTTTCTGCAGATTAATTTTTAGACCCACTCTCCTGCTTTGCCTCTCCAGGTCAGTGAGCATGCATTGCAATTGGTCCCATGACTTACTAAGCAAGGCCATATCATCAGCGAATCGCAAGTTACTAAGGTATTCTCCATTAACTTTTATCCCCAATTCTTCCCAATCTAGGTCTCTGAATACCTCTTGTAAACACGCTGTGAATAGCATTGGAGAGATCGTATCTCCCTGCCTGACGCCTTTCTTTATTGGGATTTTGTTGCTTTCTTTATGGAGGACTACAGTGGCTGTGCAGCCGCTATAGATATCTTTCAGTATTTTTACATACGGCTCGTCTACGCCCTGATTCCGTAATGCCTCCATGACTGCTGAGGTTTCGACAGAATCAAACGCTTTCTCGTAATCAATGAAAGCTATATATAAGGGTTGGTTATATTCCGCACATTTCTCCATCACCTGATTGATAGCGTGAATATGATCTATTGTTGAGTAGCCTTTACGGAATCCTGCCAGGTCCTTTGCTTGACAGAAGCCTAAGGAGTTCCTGATTCTATTTGCGATTACCTTAGTAAATAGTTTGTAGGCAACGGACAGTAAGCTGAGTGGTCTATAATTTTTCAAGTATTTGGCGTCCCCTTTCTTATGGATTAGGATTATGTTAGCGTTCTTCCAAGATTCCGGTACGCTCGAGGTCATGAGGCATTGCGTATACAGGGTGGCCAGTTTCTCTAGAACAATCTGCCCACCATCCTTCAACAAATCTGCTGTTACCTGATCCTCCCCAGCTGCCTTCCCCTTTGCATATGTCCCAAGGCTTTCTTTACTTCTTCCGGCGTTACCTTTGGTATTTCGAATTCCTCTAGGCTATTTTCTCTTCCATTATCATCGTGGGTGCCACTGGTACTGTATAAATCTCTATAGAACTCCTCAGCTGCTTGAACTATCTCATCCATATTAGTAATGATATTGCCGGCTTTTTCTCTTAACGCATACATCTGATTCTTGCCAATTCCAAGTTTCTTCTTCACTGTTTTTAGGCTTCCTCCGTTCCTGAGAGCATGTTCAATTCTATCCATATTATACTTCCTTATATCAGCTGTCTTAAGCTTGTTGATTAACTTCGAAAGTTCTGCCAGTTCTATTCTAGCTGTAGGGTTAGAGGCTTTCATACATTGGCGTTTCTTGATCAGATCTTTCGTCTCCTGCGATAGTTTACTGGTATCCTGCCTAACGGAGTTACCACCGATTTCATTGGCACACTCCTTAAAGATGCCCACAAGATTGTCGTTCATTGCTTCAACACTAAGGTCCTCTTCCTGAGTTAAAGCCCAATACCTGTTCTCTAGCTTGATCTGGAATTCCTCTATTTTCCCTCTAACCGCTAACTCATTGATCGGGTCCTTATGTACCAGTTTCTTACGTTCCCTCCTCAAGTTTAGGCTAATTCGTGTTCTTACCATCCTATGGTCACTGCAACGCACCTGGCCGAGCACGTCCACATCTTGTATGATGCCAGGGTTATCGCAGAGTATAAGGCCGATTTCATTAGTAGTCTCGCCAGTCGGGCTCCTCCACGTCCACTTTCGGCTATCCCGCTTGCGGAAGAAGGTATTCATAATCCTCATATTATTCTGTTCCGCAAACTCTACTAATAACTCTCCCCTGCTATTCCTAGTGCCTATGCCATATCCCCCCACTGCCTTGTCTCCAGCCTGCTTCTTGCCTACCATCGCACTAAAGTCGCCCATTAGTATAGTTTATTTAGTTTTCACTCTACCCATCGCCGATTCCACGTCTTCATACAAGCTGTCGACTTCCTGGTCATCATGACTGTATGTAGGGGCGTAGGCCTGTACAATCTTCATTTTGTACCTCTTATTAAGTTTAACAACAAGACCTTCCACCCTCTCGTTAATGCTATAGAATTCCTGTATGTTACCAGCTATATTCTTATTCATCAGGAATCCGACTCCTAGTTCTGTTCCCTCCGCTAAGCCCCGGTAGCACAGGACGTGCCCGCTTTTTAGCACTGTATATGCTTCTTTTGGCCTCCTAACTTCACTGAGCCCGATTATATCCCATTTACTGCCCTCTAATTCCTTCAATAGCACTGCTAGACTCGCCTCACTAGATAACGTTCTAGCGTTAAACGTTACCAGGTTCATATTCGAATGGCGACCTGTAGGAGCAGCATACTGCGGCTTTTTTGGTAGCCATTGCGTATGCTTCTGCTGGTTATTGTGCCGAACCATCAGGCTTTTCGGTTTGTGTCCCCTTGCCCGTCCTGGACGTCGGCTGCACACAACGCTGGTGTGGCTTGGGAATGTAAATAGTAGATGAGTGACTTGTTAACAGGACATGTATTGCATATACTATAACAGCTATTGTATTGTAACTACATCCCATTTCAGTCATTTGTATTCGCCGATTCTTTCGATATGAACCTGCGGAACGTTGTTTGTCTTTCACGCCAAGGACCACGGATGGCCTGCTAATCTATCGTATAGCATTCTCGTTTACTTTTAGTGCTGTTCTCGAAGGAGAATATTTGCACTGATACTTCGGGAATTATTGTTCTGACCAACACAAACCAAAAACAAAGATTAAATAACTGCTGTAGATATACAGCGCCGATTAATGAGCAAACTGCGCTCTGCCATAAGGGTTTGGGGTGTCTCGAAGAGGTCTCATAATTTTGTATGGAAGTTCAAGAGTACTTTTGCTGCATTATGCTGCGAGAGTACCTGATTTTTTATCGAGAAATATGGTCACCGCCATAAGTTGGTCTCTACCCAGACATATGAACCTACTTCCGAGCCAAATAGCCGAGCAGTGTCAAAAATGAAAAGCCGCTTAGCTGTAAAGCACCTCGTATCCTGCTGAACAAGAGTTCCCTCGTACCGTTTTACGGGGCAAATGTTCTCGAGCCAGTTAGTGAGATACAGCGTGGAGTGCGGTCCACTTTTAAAAGCTCCATCTAACCGAGAATTGCATTGGCAATGCAAATTCAGCATTTTTATTGTCTTTGTTGAAAAACGGGACTGATAAGATAAACTAGGCAGGCATACACGCTTGGAAAAAATCCGCAGGCCTTCGTGCTATATCGCTGCTGTTATCGATGATGGCAGGTTAATTAGACGTTGTAGTAGAGGGTGTTGTATAATGCTGAGAAAAGTTAGGCGTGGTCTCCGCAAAATGGCGAATTTCGCTCTTCGTTGGTCAGAACTCGCCGCCTGGCCGGACACGACAAGTTCTGACCAACGAAGAGCTTTCGACCCGCGCCAGTTCGAGACTTCGTTTCGTATTATGGGCTCAAAGTATCAAATGACTGCACCTGGAAGAACGCTGCCGAACAAAAATGCAGTTTCGAAAGTCTTTGCAAGTCGACGTTCTTGGGGCCTTGAGAAAGACGGCATGCATTGGAAGAAAGCACGTCACACCGATTTCAAAGGTGAAAAAGTAGACATAGGGGAACTTCGGGAGCGGGCGACCTCGCTGGAGAGCTAGTAAGAACAGTTTGCATTGGTCGCAATGTGGCGCTCGGGGCGCAAAACATCAGCTTCAGTGTCACGTCTCAAAGCTGTATTTCGTTCGCACGACGCGACTGCAGCTTAGAAGGGCAAAAGCGATAAGGCGTTGTTGTTGTTATTGTCATGAGTGTTTGCAAAATAGACGAAACATATGTGTAGAACGTTTTGTTCAGCACTTCTGTGATTTTACTTGTTCTTATTTTTTGTTGTCTTAAAATAGCGGCGGGAAAACTAAGAACTGAGCAAAAGGTAACGGACAGATAGAAAAGCGGTGCTCATATATGAAGACATGCGGAAGTGACAGAAGTAATAGTTACAGTGACGTTTGACATTTGCGCTTTGGGTGGAGAGTATACGTTGTAAGGACCTCTTTCGCTTCTTCGATTGCTTGGAACACGTTGGTGTCGCTCTGTCGAATTGGCCACCTTTCTGGATACGAATGTGCGGCCAACAGACCATGGCGGTCTTTATATTTAGTAATTGCCAGCATGAGCATGGGTACAGTGAATCTATTTCCACCTGAATGGTTATATGTGCACTGAATGGAAGTACCAGCAAACTGGCTTATACAACTCTTGAATGCGGACCGGCAAGGTGCCAGTAAGCGCACCTGTTTTCTGAGTACAAAAAATTAAAATAAATCCCAACATAGGAATTCAACATATAATTTGGGCTCATAGCTGCGTCTAAAGAACATCAACCTCTTAATAAAATAGAGCGCTGTATGCAAGGGATTATCTGTCTTACGTTATTTTCTTTGGTTTATTGGTTTAGCCTTTCGGTGTCTGCCAATAGGAGGGTGTTCACTAATGGCCAATTCTTCGGAATAGGTGCAACTCTGGCACAAAAAGTACAGCATCCTGCACTATTGCTAGGCATGTGTGGCGCTTCTCTGTTTACACATCGGCCATTTTTCCTCAACCCGCATTGTAAATCTACTTCATGCTCGTGACATCGTTTCGTAGACGTCTGAATCTACTGAATCCACTGAATCCGCCTTATTCGTTTTTTTTTATTTCAGCGTAGCTTCTGAGCGCTGTAGTACATAAACATAAAAATTGAATGGCGATAAAGTTATCTTCATTGTGGTTGTAATCATAAACATTTAAGGAGATTATTTATTACAGAGGATGCAAGAACACAGAATAGTACACAGTGACACCAGTTGCGTAGCATTTAAATAACTGCTTCACTAAAGTTTCGTTTGACATAGATTCGAAGATGTGCGCTGCAAGTGCATAACCATTATTTCTGTAATCCTTTCGCAGACTCTCTTTATTTTCGGCTAGAAAGAATGTCAGGTCCACGAAGATTCCTGTCATGAGAAATTAGTAGTGTTTACTGCGTAGCGTTCTACTTGGAAGAACTTCCATGAAGGCAAGCGGACTCTTAGCGCGTTTGCTGTCACTATTTTGGAGAAGAGTGCTAATTTAGGATAGTTGGTTTAACATGAACATAGTCAACAAACTGCGCACACAACAGCACTACCGGAAGACAGCGCTCGTGTTCCGTGCCCGTATTCCTCCTTAAGGCAAACTTTGCTGACCCTAAGTTACCCAACATCTGCTAGAAAAAAAGCGTTGTCCTTATTATGCATGCAAGATGCAAGGTAAGCTGCTAAATTATAAGTGTAGCTAGGAATAAATTTTGTAAATGTATTTACCAACCTTTATTCTTTTCTCTCGACACCTTCGCATTTTTTTATTTCTTTGCTATGTGAGTTGTAATATGGCATTGTGCGTCGCAGGAAGAAAGCGCTGCATCCGCTACCCGAAACGGGTGCAATTTTATCGCAATATTCAAAGTGTTGCTCCTTTGAGCTACTTCTCTCTGCTTCGACAAACAGCTACTGAAATATGAAAGCCTCGCATACGCCACTTTGGTGGACATGAGTGAGTATAATCCTTGCGCAATAATTTTACTACATTGAACTATTACTTTCCCAGAAATGCCTCCTTGTGAACGCCGCTGCCACTTCAACTCCTTATTGATTTCAAGGAGCTGTAAAGCTTCTAGAATGTAAAAAAATGAAAAAGTAACCAACGCATTTTTCAGAAGGGTCTATATACCCTCAGAGTATTTATAGTTTTATGCAATAGGCAACCTATAATGGATATTTATACAAACTTTATAATATTTATAGTATATGTTTATATAAACTCACGAGCCGCCTTTTTTTTTCCCAGTGTGTACAGAGGCTTGTTGCGCCCTCGAACAATGGCTTTCAATTTTCCGTCGTCACGCTAAGTGCGCTAGGTGGCTTGACGGGGTAATTAAAGCTAGGAAAAAAAAAGAAGCCGTCGAGGAAGATTTTTTTTTTGTACATTGAAAGAAACAATCTTGCGGCATCTGCACATGCATGTGGCCATATCACTTTAATCTTCTAAGAGGCCTTTGTTCGGTAGACAAGGTGTCATAGGGCTGGCATTGTGCGTTGATACAAAGAAACGATTGTCTGCATTGCCGGGCCTGGCGTTATAAAGAACCTTGCGTTTCCTAACTGCCATTTTTCAATACTGTCTATATAGAAGTCAGCAGTTGCCGGCGTGCTATTTAATCTCAGCGAGGGGCAGGAAGGTTAGGAACAGAGGTTGTTAGATTAGTCCTTAAGCAAAAAGAACTGAAAGTAATTAAAACTATCGAAACTTTGAAGTATTTGTGCGACGCGAAACTTTACTTCACCGACGCTATGCTCCGGGAGAGAGATGGCTCGGCTTTATCTGATGTTTCTCTGACACGGAAAGCTTTTCATTCAATGGGGGGCTTAAGTTTGTTGTTCTATAATCATGAGTAGGGGGTGACGCCGACTGAAGAGTCGACAAGTGTAAGGTGCAATCCCGCTTTCCAGATTATTGCCTGCCTCAGAGATCATTAGCTACAGCTCGGTCTCAGTGGCATCGTTGCTACTCTTCCAAAAATTCTAGAAATTTACGTGCCAAAACCACGACCTGATTATGAGCCACACCATAGGTGGAAATTCCGGAATTTTTCTTACCACTTGAGTTTTTTTTAAGTGAACCCAAGACACGATACATGAGCGCTTTAGCAATGCGACGTCTTCGGAATGCGGTTCGCCGAGGCAAGTATTGACCCCATGACCTTAAGCTCAGCTTCGCCACGCCAGATCTACTGGAGTTCTGCGGGTTACATAGTCTACAACCTCTGATGTCACCATAGGTCGGGGTGCAACATTAGGGAAGTGATTCACGTTACCATTTGTTAATTTCGTAATGTTCAAAGGATTCGTTACTGTTGTCACACTCTCAGGCGAATGAGAATTTTGCGCTTTCGTCAAACTTCCTCCGCCACGGGGATTTTTGCAGATATGATTTTCCCGTCATTTCGGAAAAAAATCAATTCATCCCTCCTACTCCGCGACTTAAGCAAAGCTAGCACCGTCCTGAGTGCCTTTTTTTTTAACAGCGAAAGCAGTGTGCGACTAAGCTTCCATATTTCTTTCGGCGTCCGGCAACAAAAGCGGATTCAGCGATTTATAACAAACCCATATGGGTGCAGTGCGGCAGCGCAGTTGTCAAAATGCGGAACAGATTGACGTCAAAGCTATCGCAGTATATAAGCAGGAGAGGTATCGGCATTACAAACAGCTGCGTTATCGATGGGGCGGACACATACAGTTCGTACACCCGAGGAACAAGATAAGTACGAGGAGCGCCAAAGGAAACAGCAACGAGAATGTTAACGGCGCCGGCGTGGATCGACCACCAACGAAGAACCTTCCCGCGATCCTGAACGAAAACGACAATCGCGAGCCCGGGCACCTCCGAACGAGCAACGATGCAAGACTCGCAACGCAAAAAACTGAACACTGTTCCACTCCCTGAAGATGCAATGGCAGGGAAAGCACTTTGCTTTTCTTTTGAGAGCTTTGATTGTCGTCAGCTTTCGCTGCCATAGATAGCTTACTGGACTCGAGACTGGCCCGCGTGCTGCGCCGGGCCTGGGCTTTCGTTCCGGCCCGTGCTGTGCTCTAGCAGGGTGTGCGGCTGCTTTATTCCTCTCTCGCGCCTCTCTCTCAACACGCTGCGCGATCTAGCTACGTACGACGTGGAGAGGGCTCCATCGCTTAATACACGTAAGGCTCCGTACCCCTGGTAAGGCTCTGTACCCATCCATTCTGTGAGATTGGACATGAAAGGGGGGACACCTGTATCTTTTATAATCTGCCGAAGTGGTTTGTTCGAGCACGTACCCAGTAAGCAAAGTATAGCACACAAGACCGGACAGCACGCAGAAGCAAGTCACACATTTGGGCACATACCCAGCGGCTCCTGTTCTCTGCTGGGCAAGACAGCAGCCCAGAACATACCTAGCATCCAGCTAGTAGACAACTTGATTGACTGGGAATGTGAAACAGGTTAGATAGGGACCGACAAACAAATGCGCCTCAATATTGAAGTTCCCAAAGAATGCTAATCACATTTAAACATGATCGGAACATATGTGTATTCTTTCTCACCTTGAGCTGGAACACACAACAGAACAGGCTTTTACACCTTCAACATGTCGTATTCACAGAAAGCGATGCCAATTTTCTCAGAAAAATGTTGTTCTCATTTCCTACTTGCGCACCCTCACTCCAGCACAAAATTTAGATATTCCACTGTATAGGCTTATTCACTCAGGCGACTGACAGGGTCGCGCGACCAAGTTGGTCACAAAGCGACGAGTCGCAAATGGTCGCAAATGGTTGCTTTTCTCGAAAAGCGACCATTTTGGGCCAGTCGCTCGCTGTTCAATTTTTCAGTCGCACGATCGTGGTCGCAAAACTGATAAACAAATCAGCGGCGTACCGGAAGTGATATTTCAGGTGTCTACACCCGGCCTCCTCTCGTGTCGCGGCAACTACAAAGTGGATGTGACCATAGATTGCGAGAGTTCTCGCCGAGAAAGATAATCTCCGGGATTGTGACTTGCGGGTTGTGCTTAGTTCGGTCGCTTTTTGGTCGCGAGTCTCAAATGGTCGCACGACCTCCTCAAGTCGCCGGTGTGAGTGAGGCATATGAAAGGACGCAGTTGTGCGAGAAACAAAATGTTCTTATCGACAGGTAGACGCCAACCATGAATCGGAATAACGGAACAGAAGGTCGACAAATCAACTCGCAGAACGCCAACACTGAACTCTTTCTTTAATTTATACTTCTTCGAGGGGGGGGGGGGGAGAGGCTACAGGGGCCAGTGTGGCGGAAATTTTACGCGTATTCGCGGGTTTCTTTCACGCTCGGAAAACACTTTCATGCAACACTTATTGTGTAACAGAAAGCTGTATGAGACGTTTTCCATGTTGCTCTATTTTCTCGTTGACATCTTTAATCTAACGATGATATTTGAGAAGCTGACTATTTCATTAAGTCTAATTATGCAATTACGCAGAATGTAAAACAATTATCTGAGTATCCCCAAGCGACGACGAACAACAATACTTTGATTCGTTCCAGCTACGTGGCATTCATATATATATATATATATATATATATATAATTGCAACTGACGGCGATCTCATCCCTTCCACCGTAACACTTCGCTCCTGGTGAGCTCCTGAACAACACATAGAAATCTGGTGAACGTGTTTTAAGTCATCGATCCGGGACCTCAAAAGGTGCGACGTAATGCTAACGCATATCTCTTGCATTTACCGCTAATCCACCACTGACTTTTGTATTCCTTTTTTCCTTTATATGGTCCCATTAGCCTCCTTGGCCCCGGTTTTCTTCCTGCCACTGCGCTAAAGTTCGCCTTTCATTGTGAAGGATGACACTCTAAGGCGCCTTTAGTTCCATTTGCTGCATTTTAATTTGCGTGCACGCCGGCTGCCCAATGAACTTCTGTTTCTAAATCTCTATGTTCCAATGTCTCTCGTGTTTCTCTTAAGAAAAAGCTTTAGCTCGGGCATTCCTATCTAAATACATGTAAAAAGAGAATTCGTTTTTCTCGACAACCACTGCCCCAAATTTGACGAGGTTTGTTGCATTTAAAAGAAAAACTTAAAATATAGTGACTGTTGGTTTCGAATTTTTGAGTTAGGTTGTAAATTTCTAATTAAAAATTGGCGAAAATCCAAAATTTTCAAAAAAACTAAACTATCAAGTTTACAACTCTGTAACTCTGAAACGAAAAAGGATAGTACAATTCTGTGAATTGCATCTAATAGTACATTTAATGCGGACAAAATTGATATGCTATACATGATTCTCAAAAAATTTAGGAACATGGAAATACAGCTTTTGCAGAACCCTTGTAAACAACGTAACAAATTCACGTTAAGATGAAAAATGACATACTGAATTTGTCCGCTTTCAATGATGTAAGGAATGCCGTTCACAGAACCGCGATATCTGTTCTTGATGCAGAGCTATGAATTTTTAAAAATTGTGCTTCTATTACTTTCAAACTGCCGGATATTTGAAAAGTCTTCTAACAAAATTCAGGCCCTAAATCGAAATTCCGCTTGCAACAGTCACTAGAATTTAACTGTCTCTCGCAAATGCAACAAATTTCGTTAAAATTGATCAAGGGGTTATCTCAGAAAAACGTTTTTGTGTTTTACATGTATTTGAATAGACCGCGTCGGAGTTGGGCCCGAGCTAAAGCTTCCTCTTAAGGCACCTAATATATTGCTGCTTCGATTTGTGTTTCTTACCTATAAGATACTTTTAGAGCGCAGCACTTTGGCGTCCGTTCCTGGGTTTCGCGTCGTCGTCGTCGTCGGCGTCGTCGTCGGCCTCGTAACCAGCTCCGCCCCCCTTTCATCCCCCCAGCGCTAGCAGCGACCGACTGATACCGCTGGATGCCGCTGACGCCGCTAGAGAGTCAAGATAACGTGACTGCATAGAACACCGTCGCCGCCATGCAGAAAGAGTATCAGTCAAAGGCATCAGTCAGTCGCTGCTATCTCTTCCCTCCTCCCTTTATCGTGTTGTCCGCTTGCTGCGCGCGCTTCTGCCCCCATCGTTAGCCGCTGGGTGTACACGCCGCCCCCCTCCGCTTCCGCTTACTGCTGGTTGCTCTCGACGGCGGCGATGAGCCTCCGCTTCGGCGGCGCGAACTGCAGGGTCTTCTCGGCGGCGGCGATGAGCTTCTGCTTCAGCCTCGCTTACTGCTGGTTGCTCTCGACGGCGGCAATGAGCCTCCGCTTCGGCGGCGCGAACGGCAGGGTCTTCTCGGCGGCGGCGCTTAGCCTCTGCTTCCCCCACGGCTGTGACAACCTCGCGAGGCACTTGTATAGATCTCGTCTTTGAGAATCAAGCATTGGTGTACCAAGTCGAACATATATCAGTCTATTTCTCCGACCACAAAGCTTCCTTCATGACTGTCAAGAACTGTTAGGGGAGTCTTTGTTAAAGGAATACGTGTGAAAAATAAAAAAAAAATTCTGTGATAGCGCATACATGTGTTGCTCGATTTCTTTGCCTCAATCTATCCAAAAGGTGAAACAGCTTATTTGCTGCGCTCAAATTTCGCATTAGGAAGTAACGTAATCGTCGGTAATTTTTTTTCGTCTTTCCTTGACGCACCGTCATCTCCGTCCCGGTTCTCGCATTTTTCGGGCATCATGGCTTAAGAATGGCACAAGCCAACCTTGTACACTCAAGTAGTCCAACCTTACTGTTCTATGTACATGCAACCATTTATTGCAGTATGGTACTAGTTATATTGCAGAAGCTCTGAAGCTGATGTAACCACTCTCATCTATGGTGCCTTTGTCACTGAGGGCATTGCTAAAATGAGCAAAGAAGAACAAAAATTCACACAAAAAGACCTCTGGGAGTTGTCTAAGTGCGCGTAAGCATTGCGCAAACTTGCTCATCTCGACGCGGCCCAGTGTCAATATCAGTGGTAATAAACTTGATCCGGCCAGTACCAGCGTCAGCGCTGCGGCATCACGAACTAGTGCAGACAGAGACGCGAGGTGCACCGATGACGTTTCCAACATTATAAGCCGATAAGCGCCTTATCCATCCGCGCCAACCATTATGAACGAGACCAGACGTACTCCGCCACTGGTTGCATATGTCACGGCGGCGCGGACTGTACCTTGAAAGAGATCCGCGATGCCGATAGAGAGTGCTGACTACTGATAGCTTGGCGCGTAGTGTTGTCGCTGCTTACTTAGCGTTGTAGAGATGCGCGCGGGCGCGTATCTTAAACGCGATCTGCGAAACGAGCGAGAGTGCTTCGTGCGCTGAGAATTGCGTAAGCGCTCTGTTCTCCCCGCGTCGTTCGTGTCGAGGCGGAAGGCAGCACGAAGATAAAGTCGCTCGCTGCTTCGGGCTCCATGTTGAAAGCGATCGTCTTACATGAGTGACGGACGGATGGTTTTCTAGTAGGGTAAGTATAGAAATTCTTGCGTATTTGAAAAAAATATTACTGCTTAAAGCATCTGCGCGGACGAGTGTTAAGCCGGGTATAACGCGAACGCGACGTTACTTGCGTGATTTTGTCACTCTGTACAACACATTGGCTCATTAAAAAATGAAGTTGAGTAAGGACCACTTTGCGCTACTGACAAAAAACTTTCCTCTTCAGCACATTACTACATAAGAATAACGCTCCTCACTTCAGAATAAATAAATCAAGTAGTCGGAATAAATCAAGTAGCCCTGTCCGTACCCTGCAGGAATAAAGGCTGTCGTCAATAATCATAAAAGCAGCACTAATGCAATAAATTTCAACTCCAGATCCCATGAGTGCTGCAGCGTAAAGGAACAGTTTTATGCAAATTGGACCAAAAGAAATGTTAAATATAAAAAATTTGTGCGTTTGAAAAAGAGTGGAGCTCTCGCACCAGCTCGTGCTGGGATGGCGACTAGTGGAAACTTGGAATAAAGGTGAAGGCACACTGGTGGAACATTTTTTCCGGTGCTGGGGGTGCATTACAGGAAGCAGTCGTGTACATTCTGGAAACCTGTCTGTGACAGCTACTCCGAAAGGCTGAAGTCAAGCCAGTTCAAGCCACAAAGGAAGGCACTGTAGAGGCATGAAACAAAATGAATCGAATGTTCTTACCGATAGGCTTTCTGTACAGAGACTTGGATGTCTTTATTTTGGCCAGCACTACATGGTCACGAGCGAAGGTGAGCGCGTGTAAATTATATTATCAGCAAAAAGATTTCAGAGGCAGGAACAAGAACAGAAATAGGATTCATAAATAACATTATGTGCTATCTATCCCAGTCCCGTATATATATATTAGTAAGGATAGTGGTCTTATAGGAAGTATAAACTTGTCAATGCTTGCTTACCAACAAAATACCAACCACGGTGTCACGCGGGCAAAAGCAAATATGAACGCAATTTACTCGATGGTCGCGCACACTCGCTTTCAGAACGGTGGAGGGAGAAAGTGCAGCAGCAGCATCGACCGAAATGACCTTCGTGCTGCCTCTCCCCTAAAAGCGAACTCAATGGCGAGAACAGCGCCCACACGAAGCTATTAGCCATCGTAGCACCTACACAGTGGCGTCCACAGTAAAGCACCCTCCCCCCCTTCATTTACTCCCCCCAGCGCCACGCGCACAACAAAAGACGACCCGCTTCCTCCACGCTTTCCTCCGTAGCGCGCGAGAGATTGACCCGCCATCGTCGACTCCCCCTCGCACGCTTTCACCCGCGCATACACAATGCGGCACACGGCGACGATGTTATCGCCCTTGGACCTTAAACGGCCCGTCACGGTGGCGCCGACACCGACGTCGATGGCAGAAATGCGCCTGGAATGTCCATATAATTGCTATTGCACTAAAACACACATTTGCCATAAAGCACCCTACTTGTCGTCGTTCAACGTGCCTAATGTTCCGGAGCCATGAGTTCGATGCAGACGCGCGCCGCTTTTATCTTTCTGCATGCCCTAACCAAATAGCCGTTCATTCGTGTGGCGAAAGCAATACTTCGATATAAAGGCGTTCCATACAAGCTCTCATTACAGAAGAACACTTTATATTTTCAAAACCTTCCTACATCCCTGCATCCATTGATATCCACTGCCAAAGTACTTTCGGGAAAGGCCATGGGTAACCAAATGGACTAAATATCCTGAGCTGGGATTGTTCAGGGCGAACTAATAAGTTTGCTATTAACCTGCTTGGACTTCCTGTAAGTTATGAGTAGCTTGCTTTTCTTCAAACCACTCACCTGCATTTCGACTTGATCTCTCCATTACTTACCTTTGTTTTTTGTTTAAACCGTCCAGCGTCCAATAGAGTTAATTACATTTGTGCTTTTCGACACTGTTTCAACGAATTCCTATTCTTCAACATTTGAGCATTAGTACTTGTTGGCCAAGGAAAATAATAAGGAAGCGCAGTTCTGTTATCGTAAGGTTGTCTGTCTGAACGCTTGAGGTTGTCATGACGCGAGTGTACTGGCGTCAACAGCACGCAGCTGTTGATGTGCGGGTTACTTACATCACTCAAAGCTTGAGGGCAGATTACGACTTCGGCACATTCGTAACAATCATAACCATCATAGTGGTAAATTCTACCTGATATAGGATATACACCGTCTGCTAGCTTCTCTGCCATAGCGCCGCCAAAGAGACAGGGCGTTTTCCTCAATAGCGAGAGCGTAGTAACTGACCCCTTTCCAAATTTTCAGTTACTTAGATTAACTAGAAGCCTGTATTTTTCGTTTCCTTATCACCGTCATTACCAAAAGTCACTGAAAAATGAAAAATCCTTTTCAATCCAAAAGAAAGAATCCCCTATGGCGTCCTTGCAATTTATCTGTTCTGCCTGTGAAGCATGGTTTGCCTGTAAGGCGGATTTGAATTGCGGCTGAGCTTTTAGAGCCGAGAAATATGGCTATGTATAGGAGATTTCACTTGAGATAACAGTGCTCAAACCTCACAACGCCTAAATGATCTGCTTTTAGTGCTGAATTCTTACCTCGGTGACTTCGGTAAAAATTCCTCTTTAAATATACTTTTCCTTTAAATAGCAACGGCTAGGAATTTCCCAGATCATTGGTGCACACTTGCAGTGCTACGTAATCAATTTTTTTTTCACATACAAAGCTTTCATTTGAAGCAGTAATACTACCTACATATTGTTGGCTGCAGCAATCCATGGTTCTTGTAAACAAGTATGGTTACAAATCGAAGTGTTGTTATTTACTGGTGGTATTATTTTAACAGTACCAAGAATAACTGTTTCGTAAAGATTCCGAGGCATTGTACGACCGAGTGAAAAACAATTAGGACAGTAGTTCTTGATTTAGGAGCCTAAACTCTTATGGCTGGTGGGAGATAACACCAACCTTAGTGATTTCAGTGTTTTAGGTGTTGTCAATTTTCTTCGCCTCCCGACACAGAGTGGCTCGCCGCTGCACTTTGAAGGCTCCAAACTGTCTCTAAATGTATTTGAAACAAATAAAATAACGGTGGTTGCTACCTTGTTTGCTTTAAAGCTTTACGTGAGACCGGCTCACCACCGCACCAGGTAGTAACAAAAAAATGAAAGATATATCCGAGTTAGCCACCTGCCACGGTTATGGTGTCGCGCTACAAAGCACAAGGTCGAGGGATCCAACTCTGGACGCGGCGGTCGCATTTCGATGGGGGCGAAATGCAATAAAACCCATGTCTCACGCATTGGTTTCACCCCAATTGTCTCCTCGTGGTTTAAGTTAATCCGGAAACCTCCATTACGGCGTGCGCCATAATTAACTCGTCGGTTTGGCACGCAAAATCGCTTAATTAATTAATTCATTCATTCATTCCGAATTAGCCATATAATGTGTTTGTAATGAACTTAAAAATAATGACACTTCAAGAAAGCCAATGTATTTTTACAATGAACTATTGCTTTTCAGGGTGCAGTGGTGGCGTAGAGGTAGAACATCAGCCTCGCGCGCAAGAGGACCGTGGTTCGAATCCCGGGGCCGCGAAATTTTCCACCGGATTAATAAATCCGCATGTTGATAAAATTGCATGAACTGGCCTGGAGTGTGGCCGGATCCCGGTGACCAGAGCTGGTAATGCACTCCCTCAGCAAAGCAGGATTGGCCACTGTGTGCAGTACTAGGCCACAACCTCCCATATGAACACAGTAATCAAACCCCCGGCCCCTCAGTCCCTTGCAGCTGCGCAGCAACAGACCACGGCGGCGGTCAGACCTGCGACGCACCAGAAGGTGCTAAGAATCCCGCGTTCCGGACAGACCGCCATTGGTATCTGAACCTGGCAACGTTTGACGCTAGAACTTTATTGAGTGAGGCGAGTCTAGCAGTGCTATTAGAGGGCAGTAAATGGAATATAATAGGGCTCAGTGAAGTTGGGAGGACAAAAGAAGCTTATAAAGTGCTAGTTAAGCCCCGGTGCTGTGCTACCGGGGCTTAACTGAGAGATGAGAACTAGGAGTCGGATTCCTGATAATTAAGGATATAGCTGGTAACATACAGGAATTCTATAGCAAAAACGAGAGGGTGGCAGCTCTTGTTGTCAAACTTAATAAGAGGTACAAAATGAAGGTCGTACAGGTCTACGCCCCTACATCCAGACATGATGACCAGCAAATCGAAAGCTTCTATGAAGACGTGGAATCGGCGATGGGTAAAGTGAAAACAAAATACTTTACACTGATGGGTGACATCAATGCCAAGGTAGGCAAGAAGCAGGCTGGAAACAAGTCAGTGGGGGAATATGGCATAGGCTCTAGGAATACCAGCGGAGAGTTATTAGTAGAGCTTGCAGAACAGAATATTATGCGGATAATGAAAACTTTCTTCCGCAAGCGGGATAGCCGAAAGTGGACGTGGAGGAGCCCAAATGGCGAGGCTAGAAATGAAATAGATTTTATACTCTGTGCTAGCTAGCGCTGGCATCATAAAAGATGTGGGCGTGCTCCGCAATGTGCGCTGCAGTGACCATAGGATGGTAAGAGCTGGAATTAGGCTAGACTTGAGGAGGGAACGGAAGAAACTAGTACATAAAAAGCCGATCAATGAGTTAGCGGTAAGAGGGGACCTCAGGGGACCAACTGCAATGCAGAGGCAACGCAGAAGAGTGGGTATAAAAATTAATCTGCAGAAAACTAAAGTAATGTTTAACAGTCTCGGAAGAGAAGAGCAGTTTACAATAGGTTACGAGGCACTGGAAGCGGTAAAGGAATACATCTACTTAGAACAGGTAGTGACCACGGACCCGGATCATGAGGCTGAAATAATGAGAAAAATAGGAATGGGTTGGGGTGCATTTGGCAGACATACTCAGATCATGAACAGCAGGTTGCCATCATCTCTCAAGAGAAAAGTGTATAACAGCTGTGTCTTACCAGTACTCCCGTAAGGGGCAGAAACTTGGAGGCTTACGAAAAACGTTCTGCTTAAAGTGAAGACGACGCAACGAGCTATGGAAAGAAGAATGATGGGCCTAACGTTAAGGGATAAGAAAAAATCAGATTGGGTGAGGGAACAAAAGCGACTTAATGGCATATTAGGCGTAATGAAGAAAATGAAATGGGCATGGGCAGTACATTTAATGAGGAGGGAAGATAACTGATGGTCATTAAGGATTACGGACTGGATTCCAAGGAAAGGGAAGCGCAGTAGGGGGTGGCAGAAAGGTGGGTGGATGAGATTAAGAAGTTCGCAGGGATAACATGGCCACAATTAGTACATGACCGGAGTAGTTGGAGAAGTATGGTCAGAGGCCTTTGCCCTGCAGTGGCCGTAACCAGGCTGCTGATTCTGCTGCTGCTGCTGATGATGACTGTTTTTCGTGTATTTATTGGAGACATTTCAAAAAAATTCTTCGCTTGAACCCTAAGAGCCACAATTTCCTAAAACGCAGCCGGAAGACGTGGGGAGGAATGGTGATTTCTCATCCAGCATCGACAAGAGGGCATTCTTCTAAAAGAAAGAGTGTATGTTCACAAGTAATATAGAAGCGCGTTCGTATTATTTTCTTGCTATCGTAAGTTAACCTAAAACAAATGAACGCAGACTCGGGCATAAAAATACCAAATATTAGTTTTTGCCTTGCTTCATGGCTGGTGTTAGGCAGGCAATACTAACAGCCAAATAGACCAACGCAGACTACATGTTCAATTGTGTTTATTTCTTTTTAGCAGTATGGTTGGTATCGTTCGTTATAAATGTAGTCACTATCAAGCAGCCACGTTGCGCTATGGCGTTTATTTGTCGCATCACCGACGCCAATAGCTCCCCCTGCTGTGGCCGCGAAGAAAGTACAACTAAATTGCAAACGCGAAGAGGCGTCGTTCTGCTTGCTGCGCTATGCTGCGTAGACGAAGGAAAAAAAGAGAGGCAGACGCACGTTTGCACCAAACAAGACAAACATGCCAGCTAAGAGGCGTGCGAATGCTTCATGGCTTCTCTGAGTCCTTCATGCCGTGCGCTGACCTGCCCGACTAGAAATGTTCGTGTTGCCGCGTTCTATTGCTTCTAGTCATCCCGTTATGGTGAGAGTGGTGCAATAGAGCATTTGCCATTTTCGGGAACTCTTGCCCGTTGATGAGCGATCGTAAGTGTCAACGCAGATGTGAATTTGGTCCTTCTAATGTTGTTTTCTCTACTTGGTACGGTACACTGCATATTGTAGCGCAACTGTGCGACATAAAAAGCTTCATCGCATAGGGTCTATAGCCTTCGCAAGTTTCTGCCAAAAAGCAGCACAATTCTGAGCAGGTCGTCACGCTGAAACTTAACGCATTATGATGCTTCATTTTACCGCTCTTAGAGAAAACCGAAAGAGGAATATCTAAGCCCACACTGGAGTATTTTGTAAGAAGGCCGGAGGCATTTGTTGCCATGCGCTCGTTTGCAAGGTGCGGAGCTAAAGACAGAAACATAAAACAAAGAGGAGACACAATGGCGTAGCAATGTTCTTGCGCCAAATATGGAATGTTGAAGGGCACGAAAGTTGAAGCGAATATCGCGATAACATTATATGAACGGTAGTACGCCTTTGAGAAGCGTATTTGCGCCTAGCGTTGAAATCTTCGGCGTTTTCGGAGCGCTAGAATAAAGATACACCAAATAGCCGAAGTATGGCTAATGCCAACTCCGTACTGCGTACCATCCTATGAGCCATCAAGTACAGGAACAATTCGGCTGACCCATTTGAGCGCATCATATCCGCGGGGTGAGAAATACCATGCTGGCTTCGATGGGCAACAAATTATAGCATTCAGGCCTGTCAAGAAGCTACGAAAGGAACAAGCATGGAAATAGATGAAAAATTAGAAGCAGGCGAGAGTAAAGGATAGGAGGCACTGGAAGCCATTCGATTGCGCTCTTTTCGACTGAGAGAGAATGAGAATTGATACACTATAACGGTATTTTGACACGGAGCCTCGCATTTCTTGAGCTGTCCACGCACATGAAGGGAGAAATGGGACTCGAGTCGGATGAAAAGAGGCGGAGTGAACGAGAAAATAAAAATTAAATCGCTCATGAAATTGGCCGAATAAGTAAATGGAGCGCGCTTTACTTTCTGAACCGATTCCAGATAACAACGCGCCAAGGTGAAAGAAAGTGTTCCATTCACGGTGTGATGAAGATAGCTTTAAGCTCTATAGAAAAGACACGTAGTGAGCATAGCGATGTAGCTCAGGAGGCGGAATAACCTAAGGCGCCTGCTATGCTGGGATCCCCTGAGAGACGTTCTTTCAAATTGGTCACAACGGATGACAGAGTTGGTATTGACTTGATGCTTATCGCCATTTGGGGTGGTGTGATTCAATGCTCAGTTTATGCGCTGCAGGAAGAAGCTGTTCAGTCATTGTGGCAGAAGTATAGCTGCCGTGTTCACATTAGGATAAAATGGGCCAGCATCTCTGAAACGGGTTTGAAGAGTAAATGCCGTGACACATAAAATATATACACAGCGAATTCGCATGTATCCCGTAGTTGCTTTATGAGTCCTTCAGTTGTGGCGTTGTCTTGAATATCCCAAAGTACACTCAATGCATATTTAAAACAGCGCTTCGTGCAATAGAGGGCTCTGCAAGGCCAGCCACAAGCCATTAGCCAGCCACAAGCCGCCAGCCAGACGCAAGTCCCATAATGCGTATGAAATGTCGACAAAGACAACTCACTAATGACAAATGATTATTTCGAATTACAAGTTATGAAATTAGAGTTATGTGCCGCACATCAAGAACTATAGACTGGTTCGCTGACTATCATCACTATTGAACAGTGGCTGTGTCATAGACTTTGCTGTGCATTCAATAAAACTCGAGTGTTAGTTGAGAGTAAATCATAGTCCTTGACTCGCTCCAGTTGCAATAAGTGTGCTCTCAAACAAAATGCGCTTACTCGGCTTGCGCGCTAATAAATGCAATGTATTGCATTTGAAAACATGCGAGTCCTAGTTATGCAATTGGCGGTAGCATTCTGTAGTAGAGAAAAGAACTTTTCTCTACTGTAAGAGCTGTAAAATGAGTTGAACGAGCGTTGTCTTAAAAGAAAAGAAGAAAAAAGATTCTTTTTGGAATATCAAAGTCCTGAGAACATTGCAAACTTAAAAAGAGTTCATCATGAGCTAGAAAAAGCATTCAAAAAGATAGCCTGGAAGCAAGCACCCTTATTTACAATTCACGCTATGGGTAATATAAATATGGAGTCAGGACAGTCTTCTGGTAACACTATTTGTGCAGCTTCCAAAACACACCACTGAAAGACTGATTAATATGCTGTGGCACTATCAAGTATATTCAAATGCTGAGCGGTTCGATAAACTTGTCGCATATGCCATCTTGTCCGCAAAATGCTGTGAGGCAGCCTGTGTTTGAAAGTTTAGCGAGAGCAGCGGTGGGTGGTTATTTCTGTCTTCTAAATGAAACAGTCGCTTTCATTTCCAAGTGAATAATTAACTTGATTTGATCTAACCTTAATTATTTAAACTGATGCTGCATGCATTTTACTAGGCTGAAGCCAACTGATAAAGCCGCGATAACTTTTTGCACCCTTAAATGCCTATCTGGACGGCAGTCTTTATACAAGCACGGCTTAGAAAATCATAGCTACGCGTACCTTCCTTTTGTGTAGTGATGGACCAAATCGTTAATCGTCCACTATCAGAACTAGAAAATTTAGGCTAGTGCTACCAAACAACATCCGCGCAGAAGGCCTTATTCATGCTACTTAAATTCCTGCGTTCTGCGGGCCTTCAAGATAGAGTTTAAGAACGCTGCCCCCTACCACTCTATAGTGTACGTGGTTTGTTTGTGCTCATCTCACGTTCTCTCGCTCCCTTCCACTCTCTTTCTCTTTTGATCCCGCTACTCCTTCCACCCGTGCAGGCTAGCCAAACGGAATCAGTTCGAGATAGTTAATTCCACTGTCTTTCTACGCATCCTTTCTTTTTCTTGCTGCCGCTATGCGTTCGAGAACTGACGTAATAACCGCCATGGCATTTAAAATTTCTGTATCAAGCTTCTGAAGCACTATTGCTTCGCATTTAGTGAACCATATTCGAATCAAACAAAAGAACGCACGTCGCGTTTGCGCTACAATACAAATAGCAATTAATGCGACAGCAAATATCAATGTTCTCGCACTAATTGCTCTTTATCTAATAATAAAGCTGCGTGCACCCTATAAATAAGCACTGTCGCGGCACTGCTCAGGTTTTGTTCTCGCTTCAAGTGTGCGAACTGAAATTCTGCATGACATACCGTAAATATATAAGCAATGAAAACAAATAGGGAAAAAATAGACAAGTAGATCCTCAGCATGGTATTCCATAATAGCTGTCTTTTGTGTATTAGCTGTCTTCAAGTGTGCGAACTGAAGTTCTGCATGACATACCGTAAATATATCAGCAATGAAAACAAATAGGGAAAAAATAGCGAAGTCTATCGTCAGGATGTTATTCCATATTAGCTGTCTTCTGTGTATTGCAGCAAGTATAAAATGTGAGAAATATTCAGTAGTGTACGATTTGCCGGGGCACATGTCTGCTCAAGAAGCTTACGGCATTTGCTGGTGTACCAGGCGTCGGTGGCAAGGTGCATGAAATCGCCTGCACACGTCGACATCTCCGAGCCACCTATCCACACTAATTCTTTCTTCTCGACTCCTAAGATAGCTAAAATTTGCAGTGGACCTAGAAAAATGAAATTACCCTTAGTCGTTATGCAGTACATGTGAGATTTTGGGCTGTATCGCTCTGTTGAGACATGTCGGACATTGGGGACTTATTGAAGTGTATTTTGTAAACAGTTGCTTTTATCACTGAAATGTTGGGTGCCTTCTCTATTACGAGTATATATATTTCCAATTTTGGCATGTGAAAGGTACTAGCCTGTTACCGTATTCAAATCAATGAAAACGCTATTCTGCATACTCGAAGCTCTCTTTTCTAATTCCTTTGTTTTGCAGCAGTCTCTTCATTTCGTTAATAAGAGAGGGAACCGCGATTAGCCAGCAGCACCTTGCCAACAGGGAGGCTCAGTGGCAGGCAATCAGCGCCTTTTGTGATACTGAGGCTCCTAGAAGGTCTTGTTCTGCCAAGAGGTAGCATGGAATAGAGTAGCGGTCCTCCAAAAGTATGGGTTGAAACAAATTGCCGAGAACTCCAGCAGATAGAAAAAACAGAAGTGGAGAGAAATAGCCACAACAGCCGCCAACAAAGAAAGATACTAGCCACAAAACATAATAGCGACTCCAACCAGGCACGCAAGCGCCAGAACAAAAAAAAGGAAGAACGAAGCCGCGTTGTTAAAAAGGACACTGACGCGTAAGACAAGACTAAACCTGTATTCAAGCGCGCTTTCATTCTCCATTTTTAAGCGATGTTTTGCTTTCTGACCCTCCTGCACTTTGCTGATCATGGCTGCTCATGCTGTCCTGCATCATAGCATATACTTAATAAAAAAAAATTAAATTACGTGCCCCATGATGCGACCGTACCTCGGTACTTCAACACAGCCGCATTTCTTATTTCCACACAATAGCATTTCTTATTGGCTTTTTTTACTGAACAAACAATTACGCGATATTAACATGCATAAGCGTTTCCTTGCCAGATACGTATTAAAACTTCTTCAGAGATAGAAGCTCTGCCTCATAGCATACTACGCCATCGGCTGCGTTTATGGTAAGCCCGTCTTCCTAGCTGCAGCGTAGCTCATCCTTGTGAGATCGCATGCTCTCGCTGCTACAAATATTTGGGCCCTAACTCCATCTATCCTTCTTTCTCACTGCCCGGTA